>NW_028258315.1:14874015-15025530 GCF_053883595.1 Heterocephalus glaber
GCTCGTCCTCACCTCCACTGTTTTAATATGGGAAAATTGGATCTGTATAAATTTCAAGGTCCCTTCCCATTCTGTCCCAGGTTCCAACTGTGACCTTCCATAGCTACTGCTTTGGTACCCTGAAGTGGAACTGCATTTTTCTCATATAAACATTTGTTTCCATAGTAGCTAGGAGTACTTTTGTTAGAAACTCAACAGTATCTTGAAATTTAACACTAATGTTTCTCAAAGGAACGTTCATGATCCTTAGGATCAAGACCTTACTCTTCCAGAATGTAGAAGAATCTCCTGACTCTTCATCCATAGCCTCAGTTTGCCTTGGCTGGGCAGCTCTTTTTTTTTTTTTAAAGTGTTGCAGATTTTAATCTTTTTTTTTTTTTGGTACCGGGGATCGAACACGGGTCCTTGCGCTTGCGCAGCAGGCGGCAAAACTGCTGAGCTAAACCCCCAGCCCTGGCAGCTATTTCACAGTTGGATCCTTAAGCCTGGCCACAAATTCTGACAACACCCCTCTTCTTATATCCCGGATTAGTATTTGCTTTCATTCTTGCCCAAGTCCTCATCCTATCCACATTTTTGAATTTGATTTTTCAAACCACGGCCCAGGTATTGTGTGTATGCAGCAATCCCCCTCCCCAACAGTTTCTTTTTCCACAGTTTCAGTTGTCAGTGGTCAACTGTGGTCCGAAAATAATTAATGTAAATTTCTAGAAATAAACAATTTGTGTTAGATTTCCTGCCAGTCTCAGTGATGAAATCCCACTGTCTATCCTTTCTGGGACGGGAGCCATTTTGTTCTACTGAATCCACACCTGTGGGTCTTTTAGTAGCCTTTTTGGTAGTCAGGTCCACTGTTGAGGGATCGCAGTGCTTGTGCTTAAGAGAGTCTTATTTTACTTCATAATGGCCCCAAAGTGCAAGAGTAATGATGTTAGGGAGGCTCCAGTATAAAAAACGGAAGGACAGATGGACTCTGGCATGAGGTGGTGTAGCTGACACATCCCTCCTGCCCCAGGCGCCACCTGTGGGGAGCCTAGCCACTCTTCTGAGCTTTCCCCACCCAGGTGCCATTTGTGGGAGACTTAGACCCACTGCTTTGTTCTCCCTGATGGGGGAGAGACTGAAGGGGAATAAATGACAGTCTTGGAGTCAGTTTAATGTGAGTGTGTGCAGGCAGCCAGGGGGCTCTTACCTCTGAGTATGTGGCTCGTCTTGCCTTTATTCACCCAAACATTGGCACAAGCAATCAAAGTAACACAAGATTCATTTGCTTTCCAATATCTATCGGCGCATGCTCAGGTAAACAACTCAATCTCAGCTGTCTTAACTTTTCCCTAGACCCTGCAATGTGCCATCACCCCTGAGTCCACCCTTTCTCCTTTGTGCACACAGAGGCAGCCCACTGGGACTCAGCTCTCCTCTGGTGTCCCACAGTGTGGCAAAACTTCAGGGCATATAGGGGAAAACACAGTGGACATGTGGCTATATGGGTATATGGATATACTCTCTGCAGGTTTGGGTATACCCTGGAGGTCTTGGAATGTGCCCCCATGGATAAGGCGAGACTGCTGTAAATTCGCTGTGGTATGGGAAGTCGAACCTAGCCTAGCATTATAACCCTCTAGCACAACCAAGTTTGTGTCTAGGACAAGTCAAGGACTTTCTATTAGCTTGTCTATCAGCTTTTGCTTATTTCCTTATTTTTCAGTCACAATATCTTTCCATTCTGGCCAGTCATTCCCCTGTATATTTACATTAAAACTAATGTGAAAAGATTTTGAAAGTTGAAAGTATGTGATTTTTTGGAAAAGAGAATCAGTTGCTTTCTTCTTCTGTATACTTTAACTGTATAGTAGACCCTTGAATTACAAACTCAACTGGTTCCCAAGGGCTGGTTGTAACTAAGTCAGCACAGCTGAGATCTGGATGTTTACCTGGGTACACGCTATAGATAACAAGAAGCAGATGAATCTTCCATTAACCTAATTAACCTAAGTTGTTCGTATGTCAGGCTGGTCTTAACTTGAGGGTCCACTGCACTTCATTTTCTCTTCTTGAGGGGGTGATCTCTTTTCCTTAATTCTATAAATTCAAATTTCCTATGAGTGAAACATTGATTGCCATGTTTATTTTAAGCATATATGCTAGCTAAGAGCTCATAGTTGCTCTGGGATTTCTACATCTTTTCCCAAGGGTGTGAGATTTCTGGTCTTTGGATATCCCTTTCAGATCCCAAGCAAGGATGTCTAGGGATACTTTTTCTTTTACATTTATGACTTTTGAGGGCATAGTTTATTACCTCACATGTCAGATTTCTTTAAATTGTAGTAGTTTCCAATTTGGGAACTTTAGCTTTCTTCCTTTTACAGTCCCAATTTCAATTTGAATTCACTCCTTTATGCCCTTTACTTGTGGTGAATTTAAGGGTTTCAAGAGGAGGCAGAGAGAAGATCCTACTCCGCTCTTAAGCTCTCACAGACTTCTTTGTTCTTATGTCTTTGTTGCTTAAGGCTTTTCATTCTTATCCTTCTTAAAGGTTATAATGACCTTCAGATAACTGCAAGCAGGTCACAGGATCTTCACTAACTTTCTTTTCCCTGCTATTTTCTTTATCTGAACTGTAGCCTGAGTACATTACTATGCTATATTGGTCATTGTTCCATAAAAATAAACAACAAAAAAATTCAGACTCAACTGATAGTCTGACTGTGATTGTCTATAGTCAGAATAATATGCACTTCTTTTCTAAAGGATTTGAAAATCTTTGATGAGCTAGAGTCTGTTCCAGAGACTAGGACTGCTTGGCATCTGGCTCCATAGTCTTCACCTTCTGTTTGCTCCCTTCTTTCTTATTTTTTTGTCCTTTCACACTAAATATTCTCCTGGACTTTTAATGGCTTTCTTTCCTGTTTTTAGATTTTTTTTTTTATTTTGCACTCTTTTCTACCCAGAAAACATGCACATTTGAAAACTAACTTTGAATTCATGAGGGGACTGTTTTGGGTGCAGCTTTTCTGCTTTGCTCCTCTTCTTAGAGATAAGTGAGCTGATTCCACCAAATGACCAGCTGACCCCGACTGTCCCCTTGTCCTCTCAAATCTCAATATTGCCATTTCACAGAAGGTGAGAACAATATCACTCTATTTTGGCAGCCAATCATATTGGGGAATAGGAAATGACTAACTGCTTATTCTACAGAGTTGAGGCTCAAATGAGATAGCAGAGTGGTAAATGTAAGGGGCTTTATGAAGAGAGAATGTTGTTCTCACTTTCTAATTTGGGAAATGAATACTCAGCTTTGTCTTACAAGAATGTGCAATGTTCCAGAAAGAACAAAATTGAGAATTTGGAAACCTGGGTATTGGTCCCAATGTCATGAACCATAATGTCATATAAATGGTGGTCACTGTTACTGTTAACAACAATAACTAGCAGTGTATTGAGTTGTGTTTTTTATATGTGTTAGTTTATTTAATCTTCACAGCAACTCTTTAAGGAAGTTATTATTATTGCCTTTGTATAGCAGGAAAGGAAACAAAGAAAGATTCAGTGACTCACCCAACATCATATTTCTAACAAGTGGTATTCAAACCCAGGATTTCATGGCATCTACTGCGTACTTACAACTGTACCCCACATTTTTCAGTGTTAATATTAGCTATAATGAAAGTAACATATGTATGTAAATGCTGCATTTTCATCTGCTTTGTCCCTCATAAGACTGATAAAATGAGTCATTTAATTTTGGAGCTAAAATGAATCAGAACAGTAACTTAGCACAGCCTCCTCAATTTACAATTGAGAAAACTAAAGCCCCACAAAAGGAAGTGACTTTCCTAAACTGGCAGTGAAGGCAGAACTAACCCCTGAGCCTGGGAGCCACCTGACTCCATGTGATGAGCTCCATTTCCCAGTCTCTTCCCATTCTCTGTGTTGCCTGCTGATTATCATATTTGCATCTTACTTTTGCAGGGATCACAGCAATTGCACCTTGGATGGAGCGCATGGACGCACATGATTTAAAGAAGGAAATGATGTCTGCTCTTCTCAAGGTCTCGATTTGATTCACGTTCACTAGGTAAGATGACTTTCAGCTGACTTTTAAAAGTTACACTTTCCCAAAGGGAACGAACTCACTGCATATTCTCTCTCCTTACTGCCCTTTTGGTCTTCTTGTGCCACTCCCTGGTTTCCAAATTGGCTGTAGTACCAGGCATCTCATCTTCACATCAGCAATGCACAGAGGCAGAAATGAGTACTCTCTCATCTTTGCACACAAGCAAACAGGCCATTCCTAGGATCACATGCCATTCCCTAAATCTATCACTAGTACGGGAAAAGAATTATCAAGATTTGAAGTAATTTGAGTACTTAGGATCTATCACCATGGGATGAGACGGGCCTAGTCTTCCCATAGGTTGTATCTCCCAAGGAAGATTGAAGAACAGTGGGGTTCTGATGGCAAGAAAGAAAGGGGAATGGTGACTTGGGTAGGCCTCGTGACATGCTATCTCACTAAGATAATTTTTAAAACTAAAAAGTCAAGAATAAACATATATGTGCACAACATTATGCACTTTGTCATTTCTCTTTATCCAATTTCATCAAAAACCTGTCAGAAGATTAAGACAATTTTACTATTAGGAAGAAAATGATCATGCCCAGTCCTGGTGAAGGCATACTGAAATACTCTTACTCATTATTGGGAATACTATAAGTGGCATTCAACCTTTTAAGAAGTCATTTGGTAATTTGTGTTAAGATGCAAAAATATTCCTTTTTTTCCCCATTAAGTTTATTGGTACATTTTAGGTATAAAATACATTTACATACATCACTGGGATCTTGTACCATTACATGAGTATCTTGGTTCTTATTTTTTTCCCCTTCCCCTGCCCTCCCTTTACCCCTTCCACCCTTCCCTATGGGCAAAGATTTTGTTTCCATTTTTTTCCATTTCTCATATATTTTTCCCTCCTTTCCTTTCCCCTACCTCTGCCACTTTCCCTGCTCCTTTAGACCTTTACTTCCTATTACACAATATCAATTATACATTTTAAAAATTACAATATCAAGACCTAGGAAACATTACCACAGATTTTACAGAATGTAAAAGGATATAGAAAGCATATTTCAAAAATCTGTTTTGAAATAAATTTGACAACTTCTAAGAAGTACCTTGGAAGACAAATTAATGAAACTAACTCTGGAGGAAATATAAAAGTTGAATAGCACCTATTAAAGAAAGTATATTCCTAGCTTGAAAACCTACTTATATGACAACAGGCTCATATACATTTTAACTGATAAATTATATCAAACATTTAAAGCAGAAAAAAAAGGAACACTTCTCCCCTCGTTTTAGGAAATCAACATTGTGCTAATCCTAAAACTGGATAAAGATAATAGAAGAAAAAAGTATGAACATAGATAGAAACTTGTTAAACAAAACAAACTATTAGAAGTCAGATCTGGCAGTATGTAGAAAGTGGTTTTGTTATAGGGATGGCAGTGTTGGTTCAGCTTTGGAAGATCCACCCCCAAAAGTCATCATTTTAACAGAGGAAAGGAAAAGCCACATGACCCTGTCACTAGTTGGAGAAAAAGTATTGGACTAAATTCTACAGCTGTTCATGGTAAAAGCTATCAGGAGACTAGAAGTAGAACAGAACCTTCTCAACAGAATAAAGATATGTACTCCATACTTCCAGCGAGAATGCCTTATATGAATGGAGAAGATACAATGCTTTCTCCTCAAGGTAGGGAACCAGGGCAGATATGCTTACTCTTCATCTGTCCATTAAACTTTGAAACCTAGGCCCAACAAAAATAGTCTGGCAATAAAATGACCCAATTAGGATAGGATTGGCAAGGTAGAAGCAAAATCTTTATATGTAGATGAAATGATCATCTACAGAGAAAATACTAAGAAATCTCTAGGAGCCCCTAGAACTTGTATTTGAATTTAGCAGGATTAGAAAACACAAGGTCTATATAAAAATTCAGGTCTATGTATACTTGGTATAAATGAAGAATTGGATATTGACATTTAAAAGTTATGTAGGAGTACAAAGGACCTAGAAAAGTTAAAAACAACAAAAAAAAACAGTGTTGGAAGACATTTAGTACCTAATTTTAAGACTTCTTCTAAAGCTACAGTAATCAAGGGAGTGTTGGTGTAACGAAAGAAATATAGATCATTTGAATAAAACAGAGAATCTAGAAATAGAACCACACATATATGGTCCACTGAGTTTTGAAAGATTATTTAACATTAGCATTTTATAGAATATAAACTCAATTTCAAGAGCTGAGGAAAAGATAGTGTTTTCAGCAAATGGCACTAGAACACCGGGTATCCGTATATAAAAAATTAACTTCAACCCTTTATTTCCATACATAAAAATAACTTGAAGGGATCTATGAACCTAAATAAGAAAGCCTGAAAGTATAAAACTTTAAGAAGAAATTATAAGGGAAAAAGTTTATGAATTTAGTGCAGGCAAGAACTACCTAGGATACAAAAAACATGATGTATAAAAGAAAAACATTGATAAATGAGATTCCATCAAAATTTAAAACTTTAAATGACATCATTAAAATGAAAAGTAGTCCTTAAACAGACCATATTTACAATGCATATAACCTATGACCAGAATATATAAAGAACTCTTACAGCTCATTAATAGACAACCCAATTAAAATGTAGACATAAGAAGATGATAAATAGCCAGTAAAGACAAGGAAAGGTGTGCAACTCTAGAGTCAGAAAAATACTAATCAGTAAAGTAACAAGATTGAATTATTCACTCATTAGGGAGATGAAGTTCAAAGTTTTAAAAGCCTTGTCATGACTTTTTCTTTTTGTTGGCTTCTCCCACTTTGCGTTTAATTTGTCACACCCAATGGATTCATTCTGCTGGTCTTCCTGGGGTCGTGATCCTCATTGTCTTTTCCTAGGGTATTGTCTAACATTTTTTGGAGTGCCGGTTTGATATTCATGAAGTTCCTGAGGTGCTCTTTGTCATGAAAGTATCTTATTTCTCCATCAATTTTGAAAGATAGTTTTGCAGGGTACATCAATCTGGGTTGGAGGCTGTTTTCCTTTAGGGCCTGAAATACATCACTCCAAGCTCTTCTTGCTTTGAGGGTTTGCATTGAGAAGTCTGCTGTGATTCTGATGGGCTTTCCTTTGTATGTGATTTGTTTCTTTTCTCTCACTGCTTGTAGAATTTTATTCTTCTGTTGGATTTCTGGAATCCTAACTATTATATGCCTATGTGTAGATTGTTTTTGATCAAGGCTAGCTGGAGTCCTATAAGCCTCACTTTTCTGTATGTCAAATTCTTTTCCCCTGCTTGGGAAGTTTTCTGCCATCACTTCTGTGAACAGTTTTTTTTATGTCATCTGCACTCTCTCCTCTTTTTTCATTGACTCCAATCAGTCTTATGTTATTCTTCTTTGCATCATCTAGCAGCTGCTGGATTGATTTCTCATGTTCCCTTACAATTTTAAAGCAATTTTTCTTTTCCTCATCACTAATTGCAATCTTATCTTCTATATCTGAAATTCTATCCTCACATTGGTTCATTCTTCTGCGCAGACTTTTGATGGAGTTTTTAATCTCCTGGAAATCTGTTTGCATCTGTTTTATGGATTCCATTTGTTTCCTATGTTGGGATTCCATCATGTTCCTCAGATTCTCTATTTTTTTATCTGTGTCCTCTCTAGATTTATTAATCATGTTTTGCACTATGAGCACAATCTTTGCTGTTATATGAGTAATTACTTCTGATTTCATTTTTCCCAGATCCTCTTTTGTTGCCAGTTCAGAGAGTCCAGGTGGTTGAGTATCAGATTGTTCCATCTCGTTTTCCTTTGAGGTTGCTGTAGGTGATCCAGAATTCTGTTTTTGAGACTTGTTTATGTGTCTTCTCATTTCCACGTGGGGGGGGGTGTGCTTCTGGCACCCACATGGCTCAACTTCTCTGCCTTAGGAGCGTGGGATGGTGGTGGGGGAGCTTCCTTCTGGGTGCTGGGACTGGCTCACCTTCTCTGACCTAGGAGTGTGGGATGGCAGCCTGCAAAAATATTCTTGTGATGTAGTAAAATTACTAGGAATCAATCCAAACTGAGAGAAAACTATCAACCAGAGATATTGATTCCAATATTATTCAAGGCAACACAAGTTTGGCAAAAACTAACAGGATTGGGGTCATGCATGGGTGGTGGGAAAGGCACTGATTTGGAATCAGACAAACCTGAAAACAGGTCTCACTTTTACTACTACCTGCTTGTTGTAGACCCTTGCACTTCTCCAAACCTGTAACAGGGATCTTTGACTTACAGGACTGCTTGAGGATTAAAGAGAAAACTTACAGAATCCTAATACATAGCAGGCACTTCAAAAAATAAGTACTGAGCCCTGGTTCCATGGTAGGTGCGCATGCATGCACACACACTCTAAAACCAAAGAAATCAAGATTATCTCCTTTATAGACTAACACAACCATTAAATTTTCTATGAATTAAGACTTTGAACCAGAAAACCCTGTTATACAATAATAATATTTGGAAAATCTGGATTAAAAAACTACTATCATGTTAAAAATGAATCTTATCCACTGAAGAAAAGAATGACCCATATCAACATAGTAATAAGATTATGTCAGCCTTAATTGGATGATTGACAATATCTTCTCATTTTTCTCTATTCCAGTATTACACATACGACAAAAATAATATTTAAAAATTCAATGCTGTGAAAGTCCAGCATGGTAGCACATACCTATAACCCCAGCACTCTGGGAGGCTGAGGCAGGAGTATCACAAGTTTGAACCCATTCTGGGCCACTTAGCAACTTAGTGAGACTCTGTGCAAAGGCCTTGGATTCAATCCCCAGTTCCAGAAAAAGAAAAGAAAAGTCAAAGCTCTGAAAAAGTCTGAGATGCATTTTTAATATTTTCTTCTTCCTTAATCATTCCTGTTAGAATGATTCTTCCACACTTTTTTGATGGTCTCTGTTGCTACATTTTTCACATCTGATGTTTAGGAAAGTTTCCTTCTGCCTCTTCTGTCTTTCTAGCTCCCTTTTTGCACAATGGTCTCCTTTCATTAGTGTAATTCTTCCCCTCCCACCCACATTCCTCTGTCAATACTCTTGGTGGGCCTCTCAGCAGTTCTCCAGCTTGTCTCTTAAATTGCCTTGCATTGATTCTACTCCTCACCCTCCTCTTTGTGTCTTCTTTTCTCACAGATGCCCATCAATCTTGTCCACCTTGAATGTGGAAAAGGACTTTCTGTTCATTAATTACTTGGCTTACCTTCCCCTATTCTCTTGCCAGAAAAGTTACTGATTTCCATACAGCCCTAGCAAGAATAGCAGGATATGCTCATGTGGATGGTAAAGCTGAAGAGCAAGGTCAGAAGGTAGGTACGAGTTGAGGGACGTTAAGGAGCTCCAAGGTCATGCTACAGAGAGACTGGTTGGAACACTGTCAGGTGTAGCCGTTGTCATCACTGCTGGATACTGTCACTAAAAATGGACTGAAGCTTCCCCTGTACTTTGCATACCTGGCTGAGAATCAGAGTTGGAGGCTGGGAAATCTGATGGTGGCACCTAGGCCAGGGGTCCACACCCTCCCTGCTATGTGTAAGTGTGGTAGTCAGCTTTCTGTTGCTGTAATGAAATGACTGAGATAACTAAATTATAAAGAGAAAAAGTTTACTTAGTCTCACAATTGTGGAGTTCTGCTCAGCCTCATGGTTTAGGGTTTGCAGTGAGGCATCATGGTGGGAGTGCACCGCAGAGCAAAGCAGCTCACCTCATGCCCAGGAAGCAAAGAGAAAAAGGCAAAGGGGCCAGGGTCCCACTAGCTCCTTAGAGGTCTCATCTGCAGTGACCTAAGCCCTGCCTCTCAAATGTTACACCAGCTCCCAATAGCACCACCCTGGAGAGCCAGCTTTAACACATGGGCTTCAGGCAAAGTCAACATCTGAGCCGTAGCAGGTGGAGAGAAGGGTCTGGCCTCTCAAGCTTCCACAGTGGGAGATGGTAACTGCCAAGAAAGAGGCAGGGAGGGACACATGGGAAGAAATTTCAGGTCCTGGTAGAGAATAAGTAAAGAAAGACAAAACCAATGTCCTCTCTTGGCACTTTTCTATAGTATAGATACCTCCTTTCAAGTAGAATTCTATGCAGCATTTTCTCCCTATTTTCCTTTATGAGCGGTCCTCCAGCTCTGGCATTGTATTACAAAGTAAGAGGATAGTTTGTGCCTTCCTCTTGTTACTATATTGACTTCCTTTCATACAGGGATTGGTTTTTATTTCTCTCCACAAAAGCAGCTTTCTCTGTAAAGGCTTCCTCCATTGCTGATCTGCAAGTATGTCTGTCTCTTTGCTGGTTCCCAACCCTGCCCAGCACACACAACACAGCATAGAGAACTCACCTATCTTTCCACTGAACCCAAAGCTCCTTGAAGACAGATACTGCCTCTCTTCACATTATCCTCAGCTCCTCTAATCCCAGCACTTCAGGCAGGACTTCCATGAGTTCAAGGCCAGCCTGGGCTACACTGCTAGTTCAAAGCCAGACTGAATTATATAGGGAGACCCTGTCTCAAAACAAAACAAAATAAATACTATCTGAGTGAGTGAATGAATGAATGAATAAATGTTAATTCTCTCTGTATTTTTTGTTCATTGTTTTAAAGGAAATTTATGTCCTATATTTTCTGAAACAATCAGTAGTGAAATTTTCTTTTCTTTTTAAAAAAAATTTTATCAGTACATTTTAGGTATACAATATAATGACATTGAGCCTTGGAAATTTGCACCTTTACATAATCTCTCTTGGTTCTTATCTCCCCCCCCCCCCGCCCTCCCTTCAACACCTCCATCCCTCCCTATTTACAAAGACTTTCTTTCCATTTTTTCATTTTCTCGCATTAATTCCATTCCCTTCTTTCCTTTCCCCTACCCCTCCCACTTCCCTTTCCCTTTGTCCCTTTTCTTCCTATTTCATATTATCTATTATACCTTTTAGTCCTTATTTACACTTTCAGTTTCTCACACTAGAGAAACTATTTGGTATTTACACATGTGTGTCCTATTTATTTCACTTAAGAGGATTGCCTCAATATGCATCCATTTAGCTATAAATGTCTCTAATTTCTCATTTTTTATGGCTGAGTAATACTCCATTTTATAAAAATCCCCATATTTTCTTTATCCAGTCTCCAGTTGATGGGGATTTGGGCTGCTTCCAAGTTTTAGCTATTACAAACTGTGCTGCTATGAACATGGGTGCACATATATCACTGTGGTATGATTGAAATTTTCTTTTCAATAAAGAGTGTTCATTAACTGTTGAGATGTGATTTATTTTTATTCATTTTCATACTTACTTTATAATACCTTCTTGAATCATAGATGATTCTTTGTCAAACCACTTCCCAATTTTGGTTCAGAAAATGTAATTCATGTAATTATTACTAGAGATAGCATACATTTCTTGAAGTGCTATATAAAGTCACCTCAGTACAAATTTCTTCTCACAGAGACCAAAAATAAACCCTCAAATGGATTTTCTCAGTCTCTTGATAGCTTTTCTAATTTTGAGCACAGGTGTATTTTTGAATGGAGATTTTAGGTTATGTTGAGGGTAGGTTTATAATGTTAGGGTTAGGCTAGGCCTTTCTGCTAAGCTTCCTGCTGGATGTCCCTCTAATAGGGCTGCACACATGTCTGTCAAAAGCTTCTATCTTAGTTACTTTCTCGTCACTGAAACAAAATACCCCACACTCACAACTTAAAGGAGGAGAAGTTTTTTTGGGCTCATATTTTCAGTCCATGTTTGGCTGGCTCCAAGGCAGAAAGGAAAGCTGCTCACCTTCTGGTAGCCAGGAAGCAGAGAGTGAAGGGAGGAAACAGGAAAGGAGACATGTCCTTCCGGGTCATGCCCCCAGTGATCCACTTCTTCTGACCAGACCCCACCTCCTAACAGCAAGTCAGCTATAATGGCCCATAATCCAATCATTCTCCAAACACATGAGGCTTTGGGGGCCATTTTAGATCTACACTGTAACATTTCACCCCTGGGCCCCAAAAGACTGATGCATATCTCTTTATGAAAAATGTGTTTAGTCTATCTCTAAGAGATGCTGAAGTTTTAACAGTTCCATCATTGCTGAAAAGTTCAAGTCCAAAGTTTCCTTTGAGACTCAAGGCACATGGTTGGCTCTTCCTTGGCAGCCCTTATCCAGCAGTGATCTCATTAGCACGTAAAAGATGCTTATCACTCTAGAGAGTTCGAGGATTTTAGAAGCCATACTTTCCAAGAAACTGGGACAATGACCAAACAAACATATATTTCACAATAATATGTAGATAGATAGATGGATAGATAGATAGACAGACTTGTTTTGAGGAATTGGCTCACATGCTCACATGACTATAGAGGCTAAGAAATTCCTGAGTCCTAGTTGGTTAGCTAGGGATATAGGAGAGCCTGTGGTATAGTTTCAATCTCAGTCCTGGAGTCCTGAGAACCAAGAGAGCGGAGCTTCTAAGTTCCAGTCTGAAGACCAAAAGAACTGATATTTCAGCTCAAGTCTAAAAGTAGGAAAACAAAGCAACAACAACAACACCCCAAAGCTGTCAAAGGCAGTCAGGCAGGAGGGATTCCCTTTTAGCCTTTTTGTCCTATGGAGGCCTTCAATTGATCAGAAGAGGCTCACCCACATTAGGAAGGACAATCTGCTTTACTCAGTCTACTGATTCTGACATAAACCTCATCCAGAAACACCCTCACACAAACACACAGAACAGTGATTCTCTCCAGCAGTCCACGGCACAGCAGCTGGGACCATGGGAAGGAATGTGAGGCAGATGGCTGATTGGAGCTGACCCTTCCCCATCCTTCTCCTCTCCTTTCCTGCTCCTGCCTGGCTGGCTTTTCTGCTTGGATGCCTTAGAACACTGCGGCCCCTATTCACTCACAATACAACTTGGTCAATTTTATTGCAATCATGGTACTTTTCTGGGAATGTCTGACCTTTTATTCTTCAGTCTGCTTGGTAATTTGTCTGTAAAATCAAGCCTGCAATTTCTTCTTACTTTTTTCATAGAGCTATCTGCCCAAATATATAATTTATTACCTTGTTTCCAAGATACATTTCATACTCTTCGATCTCAGAAATCTGAAATCGTGAAAAATTTCTTGCAGCAAGCCCCAGGTGCTTTTGCTGATGTTGTCAGTGGATTTCTACCCACCCCCCCATACACTCTGAGTTTGAAAAAAAAAAAAGGCTTCCTATTTTAAAGGAACATAGAACCTCATTGTGAGGATTTGGGGTGGGAGGAGATAGGTTCTTCTCATTCAAAATAAAAACACCTGAATATTTTCAACATGTTAAAATGGAAACTACTGTCATTGTTACTATTCCAGGCATTATAAAAATGACTTTTGCCATAAATTATGGTTGTGACACAGTGGTGACGCCTTTGATTTTGGGGGGGGGCAGGTGAGGGGTGCTGAGGATCAAATCCAGCCCCTGTGCTTGCTAGGTAAGGATTCTACCATTGGGCTACACCTCCAACCCCTTATTATTTTTTCAATTGTTTTTTTGAGACAGTCTTGCTATGCAGCACAGACTACCTGTCTCACTGAGACTATATGTATGTGTCACCATAACTCACTTCTCTGATTTTTTGTTTGTCTGTTTTGTTTTTTTGACACAGGGTCTTGCTATGTAGTTTGGGCTGGCTTTGAACTTGAGGTGATCCTCCTGCCTCAGCCTCTAGTGCTAGGACTACAGGTGTGGGCTGCCATGTCAAGCACTTCTCTGATTTTTTAAGAACTATGTTATGGCCATGCATTTGTTAGGATCTATTATTCCTTTGCTTAAAATAATTAAGGGCAGAAATAACCTTAAGACTTTTCTTGTACCTTAGGTCTTAGTGTTAAGTGACTTCCCTTAATCCACACAACCAGTTATGGACAGCATCAGAAATTATAGTCTGATATTCTTGGGCAGGGGATTTAGTTCAGTGGTGCCACCACCTGCCTCACAAGCGCAAGGTCCTGAGTTCAATCCCCAGTACCAAAGGAAAAAAAAAAAAAAGAAAAAAAGAAATATTATAGTCTGATATTCTTATTGTCACCATATTTCAGGGTCTATAGTTGACACAGTGATGGCTGGAAGTGCTCAAAAATACAGATTTATTTTGTATTGTTGATACCAAAGGGACTAATTTGGCATTAGTTTTTGATGGGGGAAGCTGGGCATTAAATACATTTTTTTCTAATAAAACCAAAAGTGCAGTCTGGGTAGTCGACTATATCAAGATCTAAATAGGGCTGGAAGCGTAGTTCAGTGATGGAGTTGTTGGCTAGCATGCCCAAGGCCTAGAACCACGTGAAAAACAATTCATGAATGAATGAGTAAATAAGAACTTATAAAGTAAAGAAATGTTTTCAGATGAGACAGCAGTACCCTTGCTGCTCAAAGAATTCCTCGTAATTGCACTGAGACTTGAAGGAGAGGGGAGTAAATAAGGACCTGTTAACTAACTTCAGCCCTGGGGATGTTCTAGCTTTGATGGCTGTTGTGCCCAGATCGCGTAGTCCCAAAGACCACCAGGAAGCCAATCCCGATGTAAGCACACGAGGGTCGTTTATTCAAGCTCGAGCAGGGACTCACAACCGTCACCGATGCAGCGGATCAGAATTGAGAGCCCCGAATTTCAAATTAGCAGGGTTTTTATTGTGGTTACAGCAAGGTTTGGGGATTTTCCACTTAGCAGTTACATGATTGGTTGACATTTAGCAAGTATGAAGTGTACATTTCTGATTGGCTAGGTTCATCGGGGGTTGAGGGGTGGCTACATGTAGGTTTTAAGAGGGAAAAGAGGGACAAAGGTTAGTGGCCGACTGTCACGTACTGATGGTCAGCAGACACACTGACTAATAGTCACGACCATTACGTACTGACAGTCAGCACATCTACAGATTATTCTATGGATAGTGGGCCCGGAACATTCATTTCCTGGGCAAACAGATGGCTGAGTAATTAACTCAGGAACTTTGCTTCGTTACAGATTGTATCTTTTGTCCCAAAGCAAGCACATTTTAACCATTAATTTGTGAGAGACTAGGGGAGTGGTGCATTTTAGCAAAATGGAGTCGCTTTGGTCTCACAACGGCATCCAAGTGATGATTTGCCTCCCTCCCGGTCCTTGGTTGGGTGCCTGAAGAAGGGGTGGGCTTATTGTCTGACAGAGGGTGTTGTAGACCACAGTAGAAGTTCAGAGCAACCTTTTCCTCCTGTCTCTTCAGGGAGGATGTGTGTCCCTAGCTTTGCCTGAACACCTCAGGAGAGAGTCACTTCATGTCTCAGAAGTCTTCTCTCCTGTCCCACCACCATCTGTCTTGGGGCACTAGCACCTCCCAAGGACACATCCACCAGTGGGTAGACTTTTTGGACCACAGCAGCAATCTAACCACACAGCCTCACAGAGGAGACTATTAGAAACTCTCACAAATCCCTGATTTCTTTTTAGAACTCGAAGTTTTAAAATTTTCTTGTAATATCCTCCGTGCCCTTATACTTCAAAGTATTTTACTTTCAAAGAACATCCAATTCATTTATTTTCCAAAATAATGGGAGGAACTTGCCATGGAAGCAACAACAACAAAAAAATGGCTCTGAAAATGAGTAAATCTGATACTGTTTCTAGGGCAACCAGGAGAATAAAATAAAATGATAAAACAGCAGCTGCAAAACTAATGTAAAATTATGTGTAAATCTGGAAAGAACAATTACCTTTAAAAATGATAAGTTAAAAAAACCTGATGTTTGGCATTTGAGAGCTTAATAATTTAGGTCACATTTAAATAAGTACTCTAGGCAATTTATGGTTGCCAGTTTGTCGATAGTGTTAGGTAAGTGTAAAAGTGGAAGGGTATAGAAACCAAACATAATGCCCTTCTTTTTTGAAGCATAAGTCAGCATCTCTTGAGATAACAGCTAATGTTAGAGTTTATGGATAAGCCACTTTTTCTCTAAAGGGTCTTAGACAAATACCCTTAAATGAGCATTGCCCATTTCAAATACTTCCTTCAGTATTTTAAGAAATAGAATTTATGAATGTTATTTTGCTAGGAAGATTCTTAAAATACAGAAACACAATAATTCATTCAGTGGAAAATGCAGAAGAGAATCACGGGTAATTTTTGAGGATTACTAAATTATCAGTAGATTATATTATATAGTAGGGCAAAAAACAGGGTTGTGGTCCATTAACAACGAGCTCAGTTTGTTGGGAGCAATGCTACATAATTCTAGGGATAAATCATTTGGTTAGCCTAGTTCTCTTGCCTACAGCCCAGCTACAGAATAACTCCAGTTTGGCCTCCGGTCACAACTGAGACTTCAGTGATCCAGTGATGCTGTGATTCTCCAGGACAAGAAACATCCTGGGAGAACAAACATCTGCTCAGTTCCTCATTGTTCTTGGACTGATTAACATCTTGTTTGCCGGAGATGTACTGAACTCTCTGCAAGCCTTCCGTTACACCTTGTTTATCCCAATGTGAACTACTGAACTCTCTGCAAGTCATCTGTTACATTTGTTTCTCCCGATGTACTGAATAAAAGGTGTGGTAAGCTGGGGGCTTTTGTCTTTGCTGCCCAGAGCAGCACTGATCAGACCCAAAGCTCAGCTTCTTCTCGGTCTCATTTTTCTACCTTTCCTGTAATTCGCCGTGTGCTGCTGTGGCTCGCAGGAGACCAGGACTAACTGCAGAGGTTCTGGTAACGTCCCCTTCCCCTGTCCCCTACATCAGTTCTTTCTCTTATTATTTCCTGCTCAAACTATACATTATCTTTTATATTATGCTAGATGTATCCAGTGTATTGGGCAAGGCCAAGAGAGTACAAGTTTCAAAACAGCTGTATATGTTCTGCCCCTGCCTCTTCAAAGTGGTTCTCTGGACTTCCCTGCTTTTGATATGATCATGTGTGGATCCTATAACTTTTCTAGGCATTCTCAGAAGGGGATAGAATCCACTGGTCACATTCAGGAAACAAGCCCTACTTCATGCAAAGTCATCCAATTCTGTGTTTCAGTTGGACTTGGCTGCCGATTGGAAGTCTGGGGTAGAGGGGAGATGGTATGGCTAGGTACTGTATTTCTTCACTTCCTTTCCTCATTTCCTCCCAACTCACCCAGCAGCATTGGTCTCCTCCAGGGTTGTGTGCTAGTGCAGGAAGAAGTCCGAGCCATGAGGGTTTCTGCTTGACAAGCACAGAGCTCCAAATGCTGATTTTTTTCTCTGCTGGCTCCAAGTGGCTCTTTTGGAATTTCATCTGGAGTTCCCTTCATGTGGGCGATGCCTCCTCCAGCTGGGGCTCCACTCTCTTCTGTGGTCATCTGTTCTCTCTAGGAAACTCAGGGTGGGGGAAGAGGTCCTCTTAAGGTGACCCAGCCCAGATCCCTTCAGCAGGGTCCTCTCTGATGAGGCAATGTAGGCATCCTGGGCCCTGCCCAATTTGGAAATGCAAGTCAGTGCCACAGCAGCCCTGTCCTTTCCTAGGCACGAACCTAATCTGGTACATGCAATCAGTATAATCATTTTTAAAAACAAAGACAGTTCATTGTAGGCATAGATCATCATTCAATTAACCAAACTTCTCTTGTACTTTTAGATGATTTCCATTCTTTTAATATAATAGTGCTATAATGAAAAAAGATAGCTTTAGACAAAGAGAGCATTGTTGTGCATAATGAAAATCAGGGGTTTGGTTTCTGTGCAAATTCACTGAACTGTAAGAAAGACTTTTGCCTATTGTCAGTTATGGACTATTACTTTGTGAAAGCTACAGAATATTGATTTTTCCCAGCCTCAGTGTTCTTTCTGACTAGGCTCACTAACTTTGGAAGTGACATCTAGACATCGGGAATTTTCTCTCACTTATAAACCTAACACAAAATTCTTTTAAACAGTGCCAGGGTGCATTAGATCAAGAGCATAGTCAATGGGTCCATGATAAGAATGTTGTAGATGTCACTAGGTTGTAACAAGGAGACAGAAATAACAATGGACATGTACTTGGTTGTGCATGTGGCTCCCTTCTAAAAAGAAGCACCCTGATTTGCCATGTCTTTTAAAATATTTGTGGCAATTTCTCTCAAATACCAGTGTTCAATTATGGAGCTGTTGGGTCCCAACTAGGCTGACAATAATGATGCTACATTTATATGGTGGCTTATGTGTTTCAAAGCCTTTGACTTTAAGGCTTTATCTAGTTTGATTCTTACAAAGTCCCTAAGAAGGGTTTGGGGAAGATTTTTATCATTCTTATTTCACTGATCATGGACTAGGGAATGGCAATCGATTGATACTCAGGTATAATGCTAGGAGGAAGCAGAGCTGGCCCTGGAGCCTGGGTTTCTAGGCACTTGGCTGATGTTCCTCGTTGCCCCATGTTTTCCCCACCCTACAAGCTGTCCCATCCTTTGTCCTTCCATCTGGCATTACCATCCACCCAGTGCTTCAATTGACTCTTTTTTTTTTCCCAACCCCATCTCACATTCCATGTATTTGTCATCATGTCCTCCTCTTTCTACTTTCAAGCCATATCCCAAATCTGTTCTGTCCTTTCCATCTCCACTGCATATAGCAACATCTCTCACCTGGAAGATGTCAAAACTGCACACCTGGCCTCTGGTTTCCTACAATCTGTTCTTCAAGCAGCAACCAAGTATATTAGTCAGTTTGCTGTCACTGGAAGAAAATACCTGGCATCTGCAACTTAAAGGAGGAGAGGTTTCCTTGGCTCATAGTTTTAGAGATTTCAGTCCACAGTTGGCTAGCTTTAAGGTAGAAACACAGTGGAAGGGCATAGTGGAGCTGAGGTGCTTATTTCATGGTGCCCAAGAAGCACAGCATGGGGGAAGAATACCAGCAAGAGATACATTCTCCTAAGGAACGCTGCAGTGACCTACATCAGCTAAGCCCCACCTCCTCATCACACATGCAGCTATGAACATCAGTGGATTGATTCACTGGTGAGTAGTGTCCCCATGATCCAACACCTCTTCAGGATTTACTTATTTCGGTCAAGCTGACCTTCACAATGAATCATCTCACCAAGTGATGTCCCGAAAACACACATAGAACTCTGCTCCATCCCTGCTCAGAACCCTTTAATTGCCCATAAACTCTTCATCCTGGCCCCCCGTACAGCATGTCCCACTGGCCCGCCCTCTGCTCATCTCTGACCTTCTCCTCCCTTCCCCTACCAGCTCCTGTCTGCTCAGTGTGGCCAGCTGTTCATGGCTCTCTCTGGTACCATTCCCTACCATGTTCACTCCTGTTTGTTCTAGGTCTCTCAAAAACTGATGCCCTGTCTTCCTCCTGGCCAGCTCCTTCTTGGCATCCAGGGCTTCTGAACACCACCCTCCCTGAAGGAGACCCTGTTAGTCTCTTTCACATTGTCCTGTTTCACCTCATCATGGCATCTACTTTGTTTATTGGTTTAAGGTCTATCTTGATTCACAAAACAGAAACTTCCTCAAGGTTACTTACTCTGTTCATAAGTGGCAAAATCAAGATTTGAATCCAGGCAGGTAGGCTTTAGAGTCTTGCTTTTGGATGGGGGTCTGTCTATCATGTTCAATGCTAGGCTCTCAATAAATTGTGTTGAATGACAATGATTTTTGTGGTTTCTAAGGAGACCCTGGCACTGGATCTCCATAAACTCGTCCTGGGTGTATCCCCTTACCTGTCTGATCTTAGGACCTTTGATATTATCCAGGAATTGATCTGGCTAACATCCTCTGAGATATTTCAGTGTAACTTTGTCTTTCATGGAGTAATGTTTGAAATTAAAGCTCTCATCTATCTGAAATCCACACATTTATAACTAACATTTACTTGATGATGTATAATTTCTATAGTATTGTTCATATGCCTCTTCTCACTGAACAATGGTACAAAGAAAGAAATAATTCCAAATCCCTTCCAGAGATGAGGTGAGACTGAAGCAGTAATTGTTAGCTCAGCAGGTTAATGTAATAGCTTTTTAGCAGCAGTTAAACTGGAGGAGAGCAACCACAAGCTATGAATTGCTTGTGCCAGTAAAGTCACCAGGGAACATTTATCTGTATTAGTGAGACTAATTTTGAGTTGATAGAGTCAGATCTTACTGAGAATGTCCAATTATGAATTTAAAGATTAAAACAAAATACAGCAGCAGGACCAGGCAGATCCAAATTAATCAATAGTGTATTAAAAAAATACTGGGGATGTAACACATGCGAGGCCCTGAGTTTAATCCCAGCACCTCTGGGGAAAAAAATTCTGCCTTTCCCTATTGTTCTCACAGAGCGCAGTCTTATCACACTGCCATCAATCCACTTTGCAGCATTTTCCTGTTCCTCTTAAGCCTGTCCTTTTCTGAGTAGCCTGTTCTAACCATAGGTAGGTGCACCCCTACCCTCAAAACTTACTTTTCCCGTGTTCACTTATTTCATGGATTCATTATGTAACTAGGTCTGATAATGGTCACCTCCAGGACTTACATCAAAGTCACCTTTTCCTTGAACAACTTTAGTCCATTGTGCTCCCATTTTTTCATTGCTGTCACAGACTTGTCACTAGGTCACAAGCAGTATGATGCTGGGCTAGTACCATGGCTAAGGACTTTGATGGCAAACTGCCATGGTTCAGATATTTGGTTGCACTTGCTAGAGATATAAATTTTGGCAAAAGTACTTAATTTTTATGTGCAACTATTTCTTCTTCTGTGAAATGGAGATAATATAGCACATGCTTCATAGTTTTTACAGGTTATATTATTGCAGGCGAGGCACTCAGAACACTGCCTGGTTCAATGCATGTGTTATATATTTGTATAATAATTGCTGAAAATAGTGGCTATATTTAAACTCATCATGTTTCTTGTACACAATAATTATCACATAATTTTTACACCTGGGTTGGATCCATTCTCACTGGTTTTCTTCATTGGTCTCAAAGATTTAAATTATAATTCAGTTGAGATAAGGCTGCACCCCAAACTACTTAACAGACACTTAAAATAAATTTGTAAAACATTAATAATTTTTGCAATAAAAAAGTAAAGCATGTGGGCTGGGGATTTAGCTCAGAGGCACCATACCTGCCTCGCAACTACAAAGTCCTGAGTTCGATCCCCGGTACCAATAAATGAATAAATAACCAAAAAAATTAAAAAGTAAAGCATGTGAAATGAATAGTTTATTTTTCTAATGAGAGAGATTGGTTGCAATCTTTTAATAAGATGGCTTGGTCTAGCTGGGTATAGTTGTTAAATCAATGTCTACCTATCGTGAAGGTCATTAGGAAGGCTGGCAAGGTTTGGTGATTCTCAGGTAGTTCAGGATGTTCAGATCAAAGATGAACACAGAAATCCTGGGTTCATGGGAAACTGACTCATCTCCTGCAGTGTAACCCAGCTCAGTTATACCTAGCTGATATCACCTAAACTGTAGGGTTTCTACAGATATGAGAGTGTGAAACTAAATGTTTATTGTTTTATGTTTTGAGATCTTGGAACTATTTTTTTTTTCTGAACTATCACAGTAACAACCTTTCTAATATGAAAATTGGTAGTGAAAACATGGCTTTGCCTAAAATATGTAGCAGAGGGTTTGGGATCAAGGAGCTTGTAGCAAAACCCAAAAAACAGTGACAGGGGTTGGGAAAATAGGTGGTAGCAAAATATTTGTTATGAACTTTACCTATAAAAATCTGAAGAAAAAAATGTATTTAGCAAACCAGTGAAGGAGGTAAGAATGTTTTGGGGCAGAATGCTGATAGTGTGAGCTGCTTGCTACAAATTGTAAATAATTAAGTACTAAAAGGAAAAAAAATGAGTTCAGAAAAGAGCTAGTTCATTTGAAAGAAAAATAGGGAGAAAATACAAAGAGGCCAGAAATTTTGGAAGTTTTCAGGGCTGAACAATTAAACTTTTTTAAAATCCTCAACTGTTAGAAGAGAAGGCTGAGAAGTTGTTTGAGTTCCAGGACTTATTAAGACTCAATTTCCAAGAAAAGATCAAATCAAGCTTTTAAAAAATCACTGGCAAGATAAAAGAAGTACTTATTAGTATATTTTCCCCCATGGGATAAAGTAGACTCCCAAGAGCCTGATCTCTCAAAGTAACTCTTCATTAGCTTAGCGGATGTCTCAAAGCAAGTTGTATGCCTTCTGTTACATAGAATGGTCTAGAATCAAATACAAATCCAACCAAGTTCTTAAGTGCTCTATCTTGCTCAAACCATCCTGGTTTAAGAGAGGTGTGACCTTTGAAGACATAAAAAGATTGTTGGTTCACCAACTTTCCACAGGCAGCAAGCGGGGTGAGAAAGCTGTCCAGATGGTGATAAAACAGAGAGACCAGCTCATCCAGGTTTGAGTGAGGCTTTCCTGATTTGAGTGCAGAAATCCTTCAGTCCAGAAACCCCTCAGACGTTGGCTGATGATGTCTAGTTACCCTGCAAGAGGGCATGCTGTCTTTGTAGGAACTTCCAGAGGGCAGAATCAGGAGTTGCGGAGAACAATGGACTGGGAACTTATTCTCAGGGAGCAGAATCAATGCTTAAGTAAGGAACACTTCCTGTCTCATCTCCTGATGAGATGTCAGGGCCCCTGACTCCTCACATTCTTATCAACCTGCCGTGTTCAAGAGCAGTAGTTTTATTTGTACCCCATTGGTGCCAGAAAAAGTTTGGGTCCTATCTGGAATTTCCCCAAAGATCTCTTAGGAACTAAATGAAAGGCTGAGATAATATGCAAAATGGGGTTTATTTTGACAGCATGTAGTTCCCAAAGGTCTCAGTTTTCCTAGTGCAGCAGTAGGGAAATTTATCAGATGCATCTCAAAATGACTACCTGGAGCCAAAGATCTAATTTCTCTTTGTTCCCTTTACATTTATGACTCACAAAAGATTGCATTAGATTATGCTGTTTTGGGGCAATTTGGTATGAGTCATTTCTGTTCTCAGTGTTTGCACCAGCCAATTCAGAGGAGTTTGATTGGCCTCGTGTCCAGTCTGCGCAGGTTTTCACGCATTGGTTCACAGGAGTTTTTGATTTAATCAGATATGGTTAGGGTGGCAAGTAGCTAGCTCTGCCTCCCGAAGATGCGGAAAACAATTGAAGCAGAAAAAAGTATTCAGGATGTATTCTTTAAAAGGAAACAAGGAAATAGAACTGTTGCAAATGAGAAGGGGGCCAGGAGGCCAAAGGGGAGGGAGCGGGGGAGGGGAAGTAAAAGATCTAAGATGTGTCACGTATGTGTACCAAATACCCACAGTGAATGTGGACATTACATGTCACAAACACAAATTTAAAATAATAACAATAGGAATGAGAATGGGGAAAGGGGATTTAGAGACAGAGAGAGGAAGGTGGGTGGGAAGGAGAAGAGGATTAAAAAAGAATTGAGCTGTGCTATGTACATGTACCTACTCCCTAAGATGAATGTAAACTTCATGTACTGCAAATATGTACTAATAAAAAATATTTTTAAAGGTGATTGTGTTCACAGTATGGACTGGAGATACTGCAGTTATTCAGTAGAGTCGTAAAGGAATAGTGATATGGATGACTCTTAGTTACTTTTCTCTAATTGCTGAGACAAAATACCCGATGCCCAAAGTTAAAGGAGGAAAAGTCTATTTATCTCACAGTTTGTGAAGGTTTCAGTCCATAGTCGGCTGGCTCCAAGGGTGGGTGGCATGGCAGAGGGGCATCACAGAGGAGAAACAATTCATGGCAGGCAGTTCAAAGCAAGCAAGAGACCTAAGCAGCCCTTTTCTGTCCCTTTTATACTCTATCTAGGTTACTGGGTTTAGGGTGGTGCCAAATGAATCAGTGGACTGATTTAGTAATCACACACCCTTAATCCCACTCTAGATTCAGCCACCTCTGAAAAAGCCCCTCCTATGACTGCCTGAAGCTTTGGGGTGACATCTAGATACAAACCATAATAGAATGTTAGACACATCCTGGTAAGGCCAAAGGGGGGGAGATACACACACACACACACACACACACACACACACACACACACTAAAAGGGTCTTTTAGCTGGCCATTTTTCTCATATGGGTAAAACTAACCAAGATGTGGTATAGACAATGTTATGCAGTCACCAAATCTCATTTCATTTTCTTCTTGGGCACAAATTAATATATATTTCCCCCTTTCCTTTATTCCTTTATAGTTAGATTGGGAGCATGCTACTGGATTTGGCCAATGGCCATAAAAACGCCTGCATTATCTTCCAACACCTCCATATTCTGCCTCCCTCTCTCACTGTTGCCTTCCATGACAGCTACCTGCCACCTTTAAAATGGCAGGACCACCTGATGGGATCCCTGAGTTACTTTCTGGAGGAGGGCCTCCAAGAAAATCTTCCTGCACTGCATTGGACTGTATAAACCTATATACAGGATATGATTGAAATACACAATGAATGTTTAAAATTTTTTAAATGGATTACAAGAAAAGACATGTGGCCATTAATGCCCCTCAAAATACTTCCCTTGCTTTGAACACATTTATCCCATCATTCTTGTGACATGCTGAAGCAGTTCTAGAAGTCCCCTTTTGTGTTTCCAACAAAAAGGCAAGCTTGTAGCAACATTTCAGTGTATCCTCATCCGCCTTACTAGCCAGATCTGGCACCATGTGACTTTGGGCTCGATCTCAAGTCAAAATGATCATGAAAGGTAAATGTTTTGAATCAATTTAGGACATTGAGTCAGCCATATGAGCTAACTAAAGACACTCATGATAAGTATATTTGAAGCGAGGGGGAGAATTTCGAGGGGGCTTAGTGGCAATGTAACTTGTACCATAATAAATTTTAAAAATTTAGCCATTCACTGTATTTTTGATCGTATTTCATATATACACCTGCATATATAGCCTATGTATTGTTAAGGCATGGAGATTTGAGATTTGTTTGTTATAGCAACCAGTATTAATTACCCTGGCTAGCATAAAAGGTGAAGGAAATGAAAGAATTCACCATACAGTTTTTCTCTTACTTCAGATTCAGCAGCTACTTCAAAATGACCTCACTCAGTGGCATCAGGATTTGCCAAGTATGCTTTATTGATTGACCTTACCACTCATGGTTGGAAGTCAGAGAGTAGAGGAAGGGAGGAGGTGTTAGGTTGAAGGAAGTTCACGTCACAGAGTCTGTTTCTCCGAGGATGTACCAGAATTGAGCAGCACAGGTCAAAGATACAAAAACAATTCCATATAAGAAGTTGCTCAGGTCTTTCACTCATCCAGGTTCAAGACAACCACAGTACTTCCCCCTTGTCCATGATTGTGGTTTCCATCGTGCCAGTTACTTGTGGTCAACCACAGATAAGAAAATTGAAGTACAGTGCAATAAGATGGGGGGGGTCACATTCACATATATTTTACTACTATATATTATTATAAGTCTTCTATTTTATCACTGTTGTTCTCTTCTTATAGCTAATTTATAAATTAAACTCTGTCATAGGCACGAATGTATAGTAAAAAAGACCCACAGCATGTATAGCATTCAGCACTGTCTGTGATTTCACTGGGGTTTGGAACACCTCCCCCACAGATAAGGGGCCACTGTGTCCACATCCATTTCCCAGGGGGTCCTCCCTCTCCATTCCTGTTCTTGGTTGATTCCCAGAGGACCTGCTCACAGAGGATGATGCATTTCTTTCTCTCTTGTTGGAAATAAACATTAAACCTGGGAAAGTCAATACCAGCCCTAAGAGGACGCTGGGAGATTAAATGAGCTCAAGAAGTCTTGCTGAGACAAAGATTTTAAGTGCATATTAAAGCTCTAATAAGGTCCTTAGCAAGGAATGAAAATGAACCTATTCCCAAAAGCATTGACCTACAAGTGTGTCTTTGTTGCTTAAATTATGATTACAACTTTCCAAGCTGGATTTTATTAATGAGCTCTAAATGGAAGTGTTTATCTCAGGAGGAAGCAGTGCTTCTTCCTCTGGTTCCTGGTGACACACTAAACATACTAATTGATAGGAAGCTGATTTTTAGGAGACAGGAAAGCCCCAAGGCCTTTGTCACACTGACAACTGTGGCTAGTGTCATTACGGGGCCTGTCAAATCGGGGCTGGAAATGGGCTACTCTCATTTCATGGGCTCCCTGGAGCGTGGGGTTTAACGGGCTTGAGAAACTTCCTTCTTTTAAGTGGACTTATTACCTGAGTGGGGACCTCCCAGGGCTCTGGGAAACATCTCACTCCTTTTTGTTTTATTATGAAAAGTTTCATCTCACACTGCCTCTAATTTCATCAGTTAGACCAGAGTCATTTGGATGAAGAGGATGAAATAATTGCTTTCTAAAAATGGAGTAAATTGTAACAGATGGAAGAGAAAAGGTATATCCCCGAAGCAGAATGAGAATGCACACACTAAAGAGAAAATATCAAAAAGAATAACTGAAAAACCAAGAGAAAAAAAAGAAAAGAAAATGAAGATATGAAATATGAATGACCACTGAATGTCTTCTACTGAACAAATTAACTTTACCACCAAGTAAAGGAAAATAAATGAGATATGAATGCCACAAAAAGAAAAGGCCCCTTGCCTCCTATCAGACTGAGCGATATTTTACTTTTTATATTAACACCTAGTCATACAGAAGGTATGAAAATGTAGGCATTTTTCAAATATTGCTGGCTACAGAGCAAATTGAAGGATTATTTGGAAATAGTTATCCAAAGTCTTAGAAATGTGACTACCTAATATCACTCCTGGGATCTTATTCTAAGGAAATAAATATGTAAATATGTATGAAGATTTATCTAAAGGATACTTATTGCAGAATTATTTAAAATAATAGAATTGAAAAACAATCAATATCCAAAAATAGGGAACTAGCAAAATAAATCATGGAGCACTGATAGTCTCAAATACAATGTAGCCCATTAAAAATGATGTTCTAGAATACTAATGACAAAAGAAGATGTTTTTAACGTACTCTTAAGTGAAAATCATGATTAAAAAACAGTGTTAACCTAATTTTTAAAAATAAGAAAATAAATATATCAATTTACATGAAAAACAGATTGAAAGGCGACACATCAGAAGTTTAATGGTTGTTACTATGATGCTGTGTGTGTGTGTGTGCGTGTGTAATGATTTCTAGATTTTTCAATGCTTTTCCTGAGGAATATATGTTTCTTTTATGAGAGAAAACACATACACACGTATACACTGGGCATTGGACATCTCTGAAAGGTTCAGGCTCCCACACAGCTACCTCTGCTAACTAGTGGTTGGAGAGTCTAGAAATATAGGGAAAAAATAAAACAAATCATTTTATAACATAAGCATTTGGGAGGAAGCAGACAGGAGAGCTTCCGTAAGCTCCAAAGAACACCATGGGCACAGGTGACAAGAAGGAGAAAGGCTCACAGGAGACAGAAAGGTAGAAAACATCAGGGGAATCACCAATGACAACTCTGCCTGAGAAACACAAAGATATAATGCTCAGCTCCCTAAGCCTGGCTTTAAAAGCCTCAAGTTGCTTCCAGTGTTCACTTGGGCAGTACAGCTGATGTTTTAGTTCTCTTTTAAAAACGTATTTGTGAAGAATAGGTGTTACTTTGGGTTACAGTTAAACAGTGCAATGTCTAGATGTGGTGTTTCTTTCCCCTGCATCTTGATTTTCCTAAAAGATTTATTAGAAATTGGAGGTGATGAGGAAGAAGACAGAAAACTATTTTAGTTTAAGGCAAAATGGAACCAATGGAGGTGATTCCTGTCTCTGCTTAGCTGACTGAGCTGCCAGGAAGTGTCACACATGGCCCCACAAAACCCTTTCTAGTCCTGGGATGATTTGCTTTCTCACTTCTCAACTTCTCAGTCTTCCAAATTCATTGTACATGAAAGTCATGTGTGAAGTAAGTACCAGGGTGTGGCTGACATAGATTCCTGGTATTATATACAACATACATCAACAAGCAAACAATCACATCCTTTCCTCATTGAGAAAAGCTCTTTCACTGTCAAGTAGCAAAGGGAGCACTAGCGATATGGACAAACTGGAGAGGTCACCTGGGATGGAGAAAGGATGCGAACGGTGCCTTGGATGGTACAATGGCAGGGACTGGAGCTACTCAGCCCAGAAAAAATTAGCTTTATTTGCTCTCTGCTGAATTAGGAGAAGTTGGGAGGAAGAGATGCATAATAGATTGAGCTTAAAGAGCAGAAACTAGGACCACAAGTTACTAAGAGGTTAGTTATGTTTCAGAATAAGAACATTCTGATCAATTCAATTGTCCAACATTGGGATCAGGCTGATCTCTGAGGATGGGTAAAAAGTAGAGTTGATCTTTTGATTCCTCGTGGCTGACTCCCTTCCTGGGAGTCTGAGAGATGAGCTCCCAGAGGTGATTAAGGGGGGTTCTTGGGATCAGTAATTATGGAGGGAAGGAAGCAAAATTGAGCAATGGAAGATGAGCAGGGCTGTGTCTCATGAACACCTCATCTGATCCTAGAGTTCTTAGGAGATGCCCTTCCAGAGCCATCCTGAGGGCCAGAGAAAGCCCCCATGACTGTGCCTCTGCTTCAGCCAGTGGGTCCAGCTGTCCCAGGGAGGTGGAGTGGCCTTAGCTGAGGAGGCTTCTTCCTCTGATGACTGTTTGTTGGCTACCCCCTCCCCAGCCCTTGAAGCTCTCAAATGGGGTCCAGGTGGCTCATTACAGCATTCATCATGCCTAGGGGTAGGGAAGAAGCTTTGAGTAAGACATAAAAATCCATCAATTCTAAAGAAATCTCCATTTGTCTATATTGAAAATAAGAACTTCCAGTTTTCAAAAGATGTCATAAAGAAGACTTACAGTACGGAAGAAGATTTCACCACACTCAACTGGGAAAGGCTTAATAACAATATATAAAGAGCTTCGGTGTATCATTAAAATACAAATAATTTGGTAAGGAAAAGCATATATACCAGTAAACTCATGAAAAGTTATTTAATTTTATCACTGATAGGAGAGATACAAGTCAAGTCCACTCTAAGTTATCACTTTATGTACACGTGACTAGGAAAAGCTAAGCACTGTAAAGGTTGGAGGACAAGACTTTTTCATTGCTGGTAAGGGTGTCAAGTAATAGAAGCTCTTTGGAGAGCATTTCCTCCGAAAGTCAAACATTTACCTATTATAAAATCCAGCAGTTCTGCTAATAAGTATACTCCTGCACATGATCAAGAACATACATAGACTCACTGTTGTAATAGCAAAATTCTGAAAATAATCCAAATCCCCATTGACAGGAGAATAAAGTGAGATTTATGTACACAATGGAATGTTATATAACAATAAAAATGAACCACATGCAGCAATGTGGATAAATCTGAGCAATTTCTTTTCCAGTAAAAAGGGAAGTCTAACAATATTAGAGATAAATATTAATTATACTTTTTCTAAAATTAAAATAAGCAAGGTATTTTGGGAATATTATATATGTGACAAAACTGGAGGTATGTAAAAGTGAGAGATTGATGAACAGTGTAGTGGTTGTGTGGGTGGAGCATGGCTAGGAGATGGGAAGAATGTAAGCTTACATGTAATGTACATCAAGTTAATGTCAATATTTTACTTTTTTGTTAGATCATAAGCTCATGAATAAATAAATTTCAAAAATTGAAGGTTGAGCCATGGTTAAACCAATGATAATAGTGTGCCATAAAGTAAGGATTGTGGTTAATTTTGTTCTATGCACCCTGAGATACAAAAAAAGATGTGAAGCAGAAGAGAGGGAAAACCCCTGAACTGTTTAGGTGTGATTCAAGTGAAGGCCATAGATACTTTCTTGCCAAGAGTGTTGTGCTAGTGATTTCCTTTTAAAATCACATAGAAATGTAAGTATACTGTAGCAGTCACTTTCTTATCTATGAGACAAAATACATACCCAACATCCACAACTCAAAGGAGGAGAGATTTATTCTGGATCATAATTTTAGTAGGGTCAGTCCATGGTGGGCTAGCTCCATGGAAGAACCACATGGTAGAGGGAAGCTGCTCTTGTCATGGTGACCAGAAAGCATAGAGAAAAGGGAGGAGCTTGGGATGAGAATACAACCTTCCAACTCACTCTTCCAGTGACCCACCCCACAGTGATCAAGCCCCACAACTGAAAGTGAGCCTTTCGGGGCAACATTTTAAATCTAAACTACAATAGTAAGGGACCACTGCATGTTCTTTATAGATGCCCATTACCCCACATGGAGACTTCAGGACCCCAAAGACAACTTAGTTCTCAGTTCCTCTCTTACAGTGCATATCTATACATTCTTCAAATCAGTCTCTTGCCTTACAATAAATCCATGAGCTGTCCAAATGACACTGTAGCCATCTTTCAGGTGGAGACATTTGGTTGTGTTTTGCTTCTTTCCAGCGACTCATAAGAGCAAAAGGAAGGACTTTTGGAGTTTTTTCATTTGTTTTTTGTACTGAGGGCTGAACCCAGGCTCTGGACCTTCTATTTTAAATTTTTGAGACAGTGTCTTGCTAAATTATCCAGACTGATCTTGAATTTGCAATCCTCCTGCCTTAGCCTTCCAAGGATCTGGGATTACAGGTGTGAATCATCTCACCTGGCTTGGAGCTTTGTACTAGATGATAGTGTACTCTGCTGCCAGGTGTTTAATTCTATATAACAGACCCACCATGATATGATTAGAAGGACTGGGCAGTTAGAATGACTTGAAGATGGAACTGGAGCATTGGCAGGTGGGAAGTTTCCCAGTAGTAGAAACTAGAAGTATTCGAATAGAACCAAGGGGAAAATTTGGAGACTGTTACTGAGCAAATTTGCACTAGATGACCTTAAAGGCCTCTTCTAACTCAGAATACAAGTTAATCTTCTTGCACAGGGCAATCAGAACAAAGCCCTGTTTATTAGACATGTGGCATTTTAAATTCTACCCATTACCCCCACTGGCAATTTTGTCCTAAGTTAGTATCCTGTCCCATTAACTTAGGTTATAACACCAATTAGGCACCTGGCATATGGGTATTTATGAGTTTTGACAATAGGGGCCAAGAAGTCACAAGGCCAAAAACATTTTATTAGCTTGTCTTCTTCCCTACAACAGATTCCTCTATCCACAGAGATAAAGATGAAATAAGAAATGTGGTTGGTATCCTTTATGTATGTGTATATTTCTTAAGATAACAAGTACCTTTAACAGATCTTAATGGCCAGATAACAATTCACTTGAGCTCTTTTTTTCTATAGGCTTTATTTGGCATCTTGTTCTGATTCCAGGCTTCTCTGGATGACCTTGTGATTTGATTGCCTGATCAGGGAACATTATTCATTAAAAATAAATGTACAAAGAGCTTTGGAGATTGAAGTTTCATGTTTTATTTGCTGAAAAGAAAGAGGTCATGTCAGCTAATCAACTTCAACATAACATGGATGCAATCCCAAGCCTCTGAATGCAGGATATAAAGAAGAGATTACAAAACTAACTTGTTAGCAAGGCCTGAGGGAGTTTTCTTGGACATTTTAGGTAAAGTTGGGTTCTACCAAATGCAGTGTGACCATCCCAGGGGGCCCACTTGCTTCTCAGCCCCTTTAGGATGAGTCCTATAGGATACCTGGCTTTAGAATATTTTACTCTAGGAGCCAAGAGAAAGCCATTTGCTTTTATGTAAGCTTTCTGTTTGCTCAGCAAAAATGGGAAATGACTCTAGGGCATAGTATAACTTCCCACTGCCCCCATTAGCATATTTTCTCCTAAAAAATGGAATTAAGTATGGGAGGGAAAGCATGAGCTTTTCAACCAAAAACAAAAGAGAAGCTGGACCTCAGACTAGCTCTATTACTAGTTGTGTGATATTGACAAAGAATTTTACAGATTTGGAGTTGTTTCATTTTTACAACTGAAAGAAAAACTAGATCTCATAGGGCTGTTGTGAGAATTAAGTGAAATCGACTATGTTTAGAATCTGTTTTGGTCCAGAAGTATTTAAAGCACCTGATAGGAACCAGGCATAGTGGCACATGGCTGGAATCCCAGCTCTCAAGAGGAGGCTGGGGCAGGAGGATCACCAGAAGTTGAAGGCCAGCCTGGGATGCATCGCAAGTTCAAGGCCAGCCTGGACTACACAGTAAGACTCTGTCTCAAAAAAGAAGCTGATAGGGCCAGGGATTTAGTTCAGTGGTTCCAGCGCCTGCCTCGCAAGCGCAAGGTCCTGAGTTCAATCCCTGGTACCAAAAAAAAAAAAAAAAGAAGAAGAAGCTGATAAACAAGGTCCAGAAGACACGCACACATATCTTTATCTAGACACATGTGTTCCTTGCACATGACATGCACACAGAACATATGAATGTAGCGTAAGTTTCAAATTCACATAGAAGATGAAAAGAAAACAAAGATAGGAACATCCAGTGAAGTAAAAAATAAAAATATGAGTGGGATACAAATTCAATTGTGATCGTTACAAGCAGATAGCAAAAATTAAAAAAGGAAAAGACAAAGAAAATCTAGTCTATAGAACATTTTACATTCCTCAAAATATAAAAGAAGCTAGTTGTTCAAGAGAACTACCAAATGTCATTGTTTTTAAAGACCAGGCAGGAAATTCTTCCTTGTTAAGAAGATAGTGTGTGAGCTATCGGGAAGTCTTTGACAATGACCTTAAAAATAAATATACAAAGAGTTTTGGACATTAATAATAATAATAATGAACTCCATAGGACTGCTTATTATTTTGATTTTTATATTTTAGGACATTATGCAAAAGTAAAATGCAACCAAAACAATAAAAAATGAAACTATATAACTGTTCAACCACACTTAAATGCATTTCAAGGTGCTGATGCTCCCTTCTGCCCGTCTAGTCAAGGACTCAGACTGTACCTGCTTCAAGCAACCCTGCGTACTAGACAGGAGAAGGTCGCCAATGAGCCCATCAACCACTAAGTACAGTAGAACTGTGCATGGCAACTCCTCTGGTGCCTCTAATACTCACCAGAAATCTAACTTAGGCCCATGTTTGTGGAATTGTCATGATTATGAAGCAACTTGATGGAGTTAGTCCTGAAAAAATGAATTCATAAACATTCAAAGGGTTATTCCTCTTAGGAAGAGCTGCATTTTAATAAGCAACTCTTGAAAATCCCAAACCATGCAAGGCCCAAAGGGATGAACTTTAATGGGAATGCTTTGCTTACAGTGCAAGCAGGAGGTATATTTGTCAGCATTTTGTCATCTACACAAGTGGCTTTCAATACTGCTATCTATAAAACTATATCTCTAGTGTGAGATGGAAAGTCAAAATCTAATACACTTGTTCTTTTTAATTTTCAAGTTTTGAGAAAATCTATCCATTTTACAAGGCAGACACTTTCATGGACTATTTGTCTCCCAAGACAACTGTTGCAAACAGAATGTTGTTACTGAAGTATCCTTAATGATTCCAGGGTGGTTTTGTCCAGACCAGATCTCACTCTGTTCCCAATAGCAACGTATCTATCATTCACAAGACCTGACGGGAACAAGCTATTTTCAAATTGATTTTCCTTTCTGTGAAAAGCTCTTACCATTCATTTTACTAAAAAGTTTCTTCTAATTAAAGCTCATTATTTAAAAATACAGCTTCAATCTTTATGCCATTGGGTACGAAAATGTTCTGAAAATCAAATTGCTTTCAACGTTACAAAAGAAAAGAATTCTTCCAACTGAGTGTTGCTTTGGTGAAAGATTGCCACCTGCAAAGCTGATCAATACCTTCTGTGTTTCAATCCATGAATGTATAATAGTCAGCAGTAGAGGCTGTAGAACTAGTTTTATGGAAGGGACACAATTAACAAGATGATAGAGTTACCTCTTCTCTTGAGCCTCCATACTCACAGATGAAGGAGGAGACAGTAGCTCACCTGCCACATTCAAACTACTTCTTATTGAAAGAAAACATCAATCGCTTAGTTACTTCAGACTGGAAGAACCTATGTGTTCAATGAGAGATCATAAATATTAAAAATGGCCAAAACCATACCAAAAGCCAGCTTTTTATATCCTTAAGTAAAGAAGAGTTTTTTAGGGGCTGAAATATTGTCTTGGTTAGGAAGAGATGCAGGGCTGGGAATGTAGCTCAATGATAGACCACTTGCCTAGCATGTGTTAGATCCTTGATTCAATTTCCAGAACCACAAAATAAGATAAAATAAAATAAATGTGCTATTTTTAGCCAATACTCTTGTCCATTAACCTGGAAAAATCATTAGTCACAGAGTGTGGATGGACATTGCTGAGTGAGAGTTTGCAAAACTATTAAGTAGAATATTCATTGATTGGCCACCCACTTTCTGACTACTTTCCTGAAGACATGGTGACTACATAACCAGAAAGAAAGAGCAAGGCTTCAGGTGGGGATCAAATTAATGGCCCTTTGGGAGGCTGATGAATGTTCAAGATACTCCAGAATGGGAAGAGGGTGTATCAACTGTGGTCCAGTCAGGAGAAGGAATGTACACAGCAATTTAAACAGGGAGAGTTTAATATGAAAAATTACTGAGTTATCATAGGATACTACAAAGACGTAAAGAAAACCCTAAGGGATATGATAGGTCTAAGGGTAATTATCCAAGGAAGGATAAAACTGGGGGTTCCCTACCCCAAGTCCTGCATTCAGAACTGGTTGGAGACAAAGTGGCTGCAGCCCACAGTAGCAGAGGATTTCCCTGGGTTTCCAGTTCTGGCTCCATTAGAGGTGCTGGGCAGGAGCCTGTGGGATGCAGGTGAGTGAAGGGGTGAGCAGATGCACAGAGGAAGTCGGGGCTCCAGGGTGGGCACAGGGCCTGGATCACTTGGTGTCCACACTGGGAGGTCATAGAAGGTGATCACCCTGCCCAGGTGGGAATGCAGAGTTACTGCAGATGTGCAGCTGGGGCAGAACATCACCAGGTATTCCTGCACACCTGTCCCATGGAGAGAACATGTGGTAGGAACAAGAAAAGTAAAAGGCAGCAACCAACACCAGGAAGAGAAGCTTCCTGCCGCCTGCAGCGCCTCTTGCAGGGGTCTCTGTTGACAAAGCTAATATCACAGTCACTGTGAAGAAGCAGTGCCTCTGGGGTCCAGCCCATTGAGGCACAGCAGGTACTGAAGGGTAACTTTAAATCTGAAAAGCAAAGCACTGATAACTGGTTCATTTATGGGGATACAGAGCATCTTCTAAAAGCAGCGAGAAGTAGGTAGGGGGAGGGCCTGGCAACCCTATCCACTTTGTGTATAAAATCGGAGTGGTCTTTATGCTGAAACACAAATGCTGAGGTTTGTAGAGCTCCGGTTTTGATGGATGGTGGGACAGACAGTAATGATTCTTTGCTTGGGCAAAATTGTACAGCCAATCTACACAACTGTGCTCACTGCAAAACAATCAGTTTTGTTCTTCAGAGCATAAATGTGGAGGATTTGTCATGTATTTTGTCAATGCCAAAAAAATCAATCAAGTCAGTCAAGTCAGGTTGGTTTCTAGGGGTCAAGGAGAAGGGAGAATGGGTTGATATTGTTTTCAGATAGCTGATGGAGAATCGATCAGATAGCTAACCTTTGGCAGCAGTTACAAAGGCCCTTGCACTTTAGGAAGGTTGTAAAGGAAGAGGGGCCAGTGAAACAGCTCTGATAATTGGTGCTGAAAATGTCTGAGAATAAGCAACAGTATCTAATAAGGGCTCCTCCCTGTCTTCCTATTACCATGGAAACATGAGACCGCTCCACACACAGCCTGTTTTATAGCCTTCCTTTGACATTTGCGTTGGCCACGTTTATCTGGATGGCAATGTAATAAAAGGGGGAGTGGACAGGGAAGGGGCCTCAGACCTGGGTCCTCACGGTCCCTAGGACTTTCTGGTCTCCTCACACATGTGTATGGAGTCCCTGTCTCTGGAGGCTGTCTGCTGTCCAGGTGCACTTAGAACTGCAAGTTCCTGTGCCATCAAGCTGTGTTCTAAATTTGGAATGCATTTTAAAATTAAAATAAATAGATAAAAGCCACCTTTGGGGTTAATAACAAGAAGAGCATGTGAGAAATTACAGTTGCTTAGGCAGCTGGGTGGTTGCCTGGGTTGTGAGCAGAAAAGCAGCCATCTTTCACTGAGCATGATAGGCCACAATTAATTTGTCAGAAAATGGCATGTCTCATGAGTGTGGATCTTTTCAATCTTATAGACAGTATAATTCATACCAAAAAATGTTAAAATGTGATAGATCTTGTGATGGTTTCTATCTAGATGTCCCCCTAAAGCCTCATGGAACCATGGTGGTACCTTTGGAAGGTGACTGGCTTATGGGGGTTTGTAGCTGATTTGCTGTTAGGAGGTGGGGCCTGGTTTGAAGAAATGGGTCACTGTAGGTGTGACCCACAAGAGTTTTTTTGTTGTTTACTTTTTGTCTTTGTTGAGACAGGATCTCACCATGGTAGCCCAGGCTGGCCTTGAACTTGTAGTCATCCTCCTGACTCTGACTCTTGAGTGCTGGGATTACAGGTATGAGCCATCATACCCAGCGACCTGAAAGGTTATATCTCTCTTCCTGGCTCCTCCTTGACTCTCTGCTTTCCCCAAGCCATAACAGGACACGATAGCTTTTCCTTGGCTGTATTCCTCTACCCATGCTGTTCTGCCTTGGAGTCAGCCGGCCATGGACTGTAAACCTGAGCCAAAATAAACCTTTTCTCCTTTAAACTGTAGGTGTCAAGTATTGTGTCTCAGTAGTGAGAAAGGTGACTGAGACAGGTCCCAATAAAAATAACGACTTAGGTTAGGTCTATAAGCTGGGTGGCTGCCTTGGTTGAGAGCAGGAAAACAGCCAAAGACATCTTTCATCGAGCATGATAGGATACAATTAATTTGTCAGAAAATGGCACGTCTCATGAGTGTGGATCTTTTCAATTCTGTAGCTAGAGTTGTGGTAATTATTTGTTTAATATAATCAACTTAGATAAATCACTTCAATCGCTCAAGTTGCATGCATTATATATGCACACATATACATACATGCATACAAATAAACACACATATGTACATAATTTGCACATATAAATCTATAATATATATTTCACAGAGGCAAGACTACTCAAGTAATTTCTTTTTTTATTTTTTTGCTTTCTTTATTGGTACATTTTAGGTATACAATACATTTACATTTATCACTGGGTGCTTGTACCTGTACGTGATGTATCTTGGTTCTTGCTTTTTCCCAATTACCTGTGCGCCCTTCACCCCCTCCACCCTTCCCTATTTATACGGAGTTTGTTTCCATTTTTTTCTTTTCTTTTAATTTCTCCTTTCCCTTCTTTCCTTTCCCCTTCACCTCCCACTTCCCCTACCCCTTTGGACCTTTTCTTCCTATTTCAAATTATCAGTTATTCATTTTAAACATTTTAATCCTTATTTACACTTTCAGTTCCTCACACTAGAGATACTATTTGGTATTTACACATGTGTGTTCTATTTATTTCACTTAAGAGTATGGTTTCAATATGCATCCATTTAGCTATAAATGTCTCTAGTTTCTTCTTCTTTATGGCTGAGTAGTACTCCATTTTATAAAAAAAAACCCCACATCTTCTTTATCCAGTTTCCAATTGATGGGCACTTGGGCTGTTTCCAAGCTTTCACTATTACACGTTGTGCTGCTATAAACATGGGTGCACATATATCACTGTGGTATAATTCTTTTAATTCTTTGAGGAAGATCCCCAGCAGGGGAATAGCTGGGTCAAATGGGACCTCTAGCCCTAGTTCTTTGAGGTATCTCCATACTGATTTCCACAGTGGTTGCACCAGTCTGCACTCCCACCATCCCATCAATGGAGAAGGGTTCCTTTCTCCCCACAGCCCCACCAGCATTTGTTATTGGTTGATTTCTTGATAGCAGCCATTCTTTCTGGGGTGAGGTGGAATCTCAGTGTTGTTTTCATCTGCATCTCTCAAATGACCAGTGATGTTGAACATTTTTTCATATATTTATTTGCTGCTTTTACTTCTTTGTCTGAGAAATGTCTGTTCATTTCAGATGCCCATTTTGAATTGGGTCTTTGAATTTGGGTGGTCTGATTTTTTTTTCAATTCTTTATATATTCTAGATAGTAGTCCTTTGTCTGAGGTACAGCTGCTAAAATTTTTTTCCCACATTGTAGGTTGCCTCTTAGCTCTGTTGGTGTTTTCTCTTGCAGTGCAGAAGCTTTTTAATAAGATGAGATCCCAATTGTTGATTCTTTGTGCTAGTTCCCATTGCTACTGAAGTTTTGTTCATAAAGTCTTTTTCTGTGCCAATGTCTTCAAGAGTTCTACCTAACTTATCTTCCAGCAAGTTTAGTGTTTCTGTCTTAATATTTAGATCTTTAATCCACTTTGATCTTAATTTAGTGCATGGTGATAGGTATGGGTCTAGTTTTAATCTTTGGCAGGTTGAAATCCAGTTTTTCCACCACCATTTATTAAATAGGCTATCTTTCCTCCAATGAGGGTGGTTGGCTCCTTTGTCAAAGATGAAGTGGCTGAGTATGTCTGAAGTTGTTTCTGCATCTTCTAATCTATTCCACTGATCCTTGGGTCTGTTTCTTTGCCAGTACCATGCTGTTTTTATCACAGTAGCTTTGTAGTATAGTTTCAAGTTGGGGATTGTGATACTCCCAGTCATGTCTCTGTTGCCTAGAATTGCTTTTGCTATTCTAGGTCTCCTCTGGTTCCAAATGAATTTTTGGATTGTTTTCTCTAGTTCTGTGAAGTATATTGTTGGAATTTCAATCAGCATTGCATTAAATCTATATAGTTGTTTTGGAAGTATGGACATTTTCACTATGTTGATTCTTCCTACTCAGGAATAAGGGATGTCTTTCCATTTTCCTATATCCTCCTCAATCTCCTTTTTCAGAGTGCTGTAGTTTTCAGTGTAGAGGTCTTTTGCTTCCTTTGTTAGACTGGTTCCTAGATATTTCATTTTTTTGGATGCTATTGTAAAAGGAATTGTTTCTCAAATTTCTCTCTCAGTGAGTCTGCTATTTGTGTATAAGAAGGTTATTGTTTTTTGAGTGTTGATCTTATATCCAGCTACTCTACTGAATCTGTCAATTAAGTCTAGAAGTCTTTTGGCTGAGCTTTTTGGGTAAAAGTATCATATCGTCAGCAAATAATGACAGTTTAACTTCTTCCTTTCCTATCTTTATTCCTTTTATTTCTTTCTCTTTTATAATTGCTGTGGTTAATGTTTCCAGACTTATATTGAACAGGAATGGTGAGAGTGAGCATCCTTGTCTTGTTCCTGATTTTAGCATGAAAGTGTTCAGTTTTTGACCATTTAGTATGATGGTGGCTGTTTGTTTTTCATAGCCTTAATCAGGTTGAGATAAAGACCTTCTATTCCAGTTTTCTGTAGGGTTTTTATGTTGAATGGGTATTGGATTATGTCAATTGCCTTTTCTGCATCTATTGAGATGATCATATGGTTTTGTCCTTGACTCTGTTAATATAGTGTATTACATTTATTGATTTATGTATGTTGAACCATCCTTGCACACCTGGGATAAATCCAGTTTGGTCAGAGTGTATGATCTTCTTCCTCAAGTAATTTCTGACTCATTATGTAGCTTAACAATGCAAAATAATATGGTCTGAATGCATAAAAATGTTACTAAAATTTAGTTTTAGCAGAGGTTATCTTGTACAAGGAATGTGAAGAATTTAAAAAGCCATTCATTATTACATTATTCATAGTTGCCAGCAGGATGAAGAAAGTCATAGTGTGTGCATGTGTGCATGTGTGTAGGCATGTGCACATGTGCATGGTAACATTTTACCAAATGACTTTTACAGTCATATTTTGTCAAAAAACAGAGGGACTCTATTGATAGTCAGATGTAGTCTGAACATAGGCTTCTTCATCAGTGATTTACATTTAGAAGATAGTTATGTTTGGAAACCTTTTGGATTATATCCAGTTCTGTGGGATCTCTTAGACTCACTCATCAGGAATCATGAATGAATAAGATTAATTTCATAAAAGGCCCAAGTACAGGTGTTCCTCAGTTTTTGTATGTCTTGATAAGTTGAAAATACCATAAACTGAGAATGTATTTAATATGTCCAACAGAACATCCTAGCAAGGCAACACAGCACACTGTAGAGTGTCAGTTGTCTCCCCTGGTAAACCCGGAGCTGCCTGGAGTTGTGGTCACTGCTTTGCCCAGCAGAAGAGAGAGGCTTGGATCACTGATACATACCCTAGAACAAGATCCAAATCAAAAATTTGAAGGGCAGTTTCTACTGAATTCTTATTGCTTTCACACCACCTTCTTGTAAAGCTGAAAAACTGTTAAGTCAACCATCCTAAGTCGAGAACTGTCTTTACTTTTCCCCAGGGACAAGAGGCTCACCCTTGGGTGAGCTGCGCTATTGGTGTGCTGAGCTGGGCTATTGGTGTGCTGAGCTGTGCTTTTGGTGTGCTGAGCACACGGGCTGGCTGTGCAGATCCAGCTGGGAAAGTCAGGAAAAGGAGAGAGAGAGAGCCAGAGGTGCAAGTTGGAACAAGCAGAGCTCAATATACTATACCACTTTTGTGCCTCGCCATAACCCTTTGAGGAAGTGAAAAGCAGGAATTGTAGTATCCATTTCATGGATAAAGAAAAGCTTAGAAAAGCCAGAAGATTTATAGCCTAAGATCACAATGCTACCTTGTAACAAAGCTGGGCTTGGAAACCAAGTCCTCTAACTACAAATGGCTCATTCTTTCCACTTCAGTGCACTAACTCATATCTGCCAAGTTCCCTCCCTCCCAAATTTTAACCTTTTAAAATAAAAATCTGTGGCATAAAAGTATGAGAATGAATAGTGTACTTCATTTTATTAGAGTAAAAGACTTACTTCTTTGGTTGCTAAATAATAGTCATTGTCTCTAGACATTTTTAATAAAAAGTATGTAATAAAAATGCAGAAAATTCCTTATAAATCAAAGTTAAATGAAATAGATCAAACAACAACAAAGAAAGCATTTTATCAGGCCTCATGGCTAAATAACATTTGGTAATGTTTCTAATAAAGTGCTAAGTAAATAAAAGATATTTTTTACTTGCTCCAGTAAATCAGGACACAATGTTAAAATTTAACCAAAATTGTTCCTGGAAAATAAAGTTTCTGTGTCCCCTACATGAATGCATTTTGTCTGGGCTCTTGTGGAGAGAGAATGGAAATATAGGAAAGCATTCCTTATAAAGAAACAAGAGCTATTGACTGTTGTGGTAGTAAAGAGCATGCTAGGTGTATGTGGACAATTGTGGCTTGGATTGTAATTGGGGATGCTTCACTACTTTATTAGGTAGTGATTTTTTTAGAGACCTGGATAAATGTGATTTGGTATCTACCATCACAATGGTGAGCAAAAAGCACAAAGCTATGGTCTTATTAATACCACCAACTACCACCTATACAGAGCAAAGCACATTTACATAAAGGCTTCCAATAGGCCAGGCTGTGCCAGTCACTTCACAGGGGAACCCACTGCTGACACCAAACCAGCCTTGCAAAGGAGCTGGTACTGTTTCCCCATTCTAGAGGAGGCGGCTGTCGTTTAAAACTGGTTTATGATTTTTTTTCAAGCAACTGGTCCCTGATTTTACTTTTGTAATTGTCTCAGTTTTTATTACATATAAGCTTAACAATGAGTCTCTGGGGATGTGTCAAAAGATTTGTTTTCTACTTTATTTTTAAAATTAATTTTATTGGTACACTTTAGGTATACAATATAATGACATTCAGCATTGGAAATTTGCACCTTTACATAATGCATCTTGTCTTATTTTTTCCCCCTTTGCCTGCCCTCCCTTCCACCCCTTCATCTTTCCCTATTTACAAAGACTTTGTTTCCATTTTTCCATTTTGTCATATTAATTCCATTCCCTTCTTTCCTTTCCCCTACCCCTTCTACTTCCCCTTCCCCTTTGCCCCTTTTCTTCCTATTTCACATTATCTATTATACCTTTTAGTCCTTATTTACACTTTCAGTTTCTCACACTAGAGAAACAATTCGGTATTTACACATGTGTGTTCTATTTATTTCACTTAAGGGTATGGCTTCAATATGCATCCATTTAGCTATAAATGACTCTAGTTTCTCATTCTTTATGGCTGAGTAGTACTCCACCTTATAAAAAAACCCACTTTTTTAATCCACTCTCCAGTTGATGGGAAATTGGGCTGCTTCCAAGTTTTAGCTCTTACAAATTGTGCTGCTATGAACATGGGTACACATATATCACTGTGGTATGATTCTTTTAATTCTGTGGGGACAATACCCAGCAGGGGAGTAGCTGGGTCAAATGGGACTTCCAGTCCTAGTTCTTTGAGGTATCTCCATACTGATTTCCACAGTGGTTGCATCAGTCTACACTCCCACCAGCAGTGGAGTAGTGTTCCTCTTTCCCTACAGCCCCACCAACATTTGTTATGGGTTGATTTCATGATAGCAGCAATTCTTTCTGGGATGAGGTGGAATCTCAGCATTGTTTTCATTTGCACCTCTCCAATGACAAGTGATATTGAACATTTTTTCATATGCTTATTTGCTATTTCTACTTCTTTGAGAGATGTCTGTTCATTTCAGATGCCCGCTTTTGGACTGGGTCTTTAATTTGGGAGGTCTGATTTTTTTAAGCTCTTTATAGATTCGAGATAGTAAACTTTTTTCTGAGGAAAAGCAGATGAAAATTTTTTGCAACATTGTGGGTTGTCTCTTCACACTGTTGGTGGTTTCTCTTGCTGTGCAGAAGCTTTTTAATAAGAAGAGATCCCACATGTTGATTGCTTGTGCTAATTCATGGGCAACTGAGGTTTTGTTCATAAAATCTTTTCCTACACCAATGTCTTCAAGAATTCTATCTAACCTCTGTTACAGCATTTCTGTTTTAATATTTAGATCTTTAATCCATTTTGATTTTAGTTTAGTGCATGGCAAGAGATATAGGTCTAGTTTTAATCTTTGGCAAGTTGAAACTCAATTTTTCCAGCACCATTTATTAAAGAGGCTATCTTTCCTCTAGTGAGGGTGTTTGGCTCTTTTGTCGAAGATGAGGTAGCTGAGTGTGTCTGGTGTTGTTTCTGCATCTTCTAATCTGTTCCACTGTTCCTCAGGTCTGTTTCTTTGCTAGTACCATGCTGTTTTTATCACAGTATCTTTGTAGTATAGTTTCAAGTTAAGGGTTGTGACACCCCCTGCCATGTCTCTGTTGCCTAGAATTGCTTTTGCTATTCTAGGTCTCTTCTGGTTCCAGATGAATTTTTGGATTGTTTTCTCAAGGTCCATGAAGTATGCTGCTGGGATTTCAATTGGGATTGCATTGAATCTATATAGCAGTTTTGGAAGTATGGCCATTTTCACTAAGTTGATTCTTCCTACCCAGGAGCAAGGGACATCTTTCCATTTTCTGATATCACCTTCAATCTCTCTTTTCTGAGTGCTATAGTTTTCATAGAAGAGGTATTTGATTTCTTTTGTTAGGTTGGTTCCTAGGTGTTTCAATTTTTTGGATGCTATTGTGAAAGGAATTGTTTGCCCTATTTCTCTCTCAGTGAGTCTGTTGTTTGTGTAGAAGAAAGCCACTGATTCTTGTGCATTGACCTTGTATCCAGCTACTTGACTGAATTTTGGTATTATGTCTAGAAGACTTTTGGTGGAGTTCTTGGGGTCTTCTACATACAGTATCATGTCATCTGCAAATAATGACAGTTTGATTTCTTCATTTCCTATCTTTATTCCTTTTATTTCTTTCTCTTGTCTAATTGCTGTGGCTAAAGTTTCCAAGACTATATTGAATAGGAGTGGTGATAGTGGACATCCTTGTCTTATTCCTGATTTTAGTGTGAAGGATTTCAGTTTTTGACCATTTAATATGATATTGGCTGTTGGTTTTTCATAGATGGCTTTTATCAGATAGAGGTAAGGACCATCTATTCCAATTTTTTGTAGGGTTTTTATCATAAATGTGTGTTGGATTTTGTCGAATGCTTTTTCTGCATCTATTGAGATGATCATATGCTTTTTGTCCTTGGCTCTATTGACATAGTGTATTACATTGATTTATTCACATATTTTGAACCATTCCTGTGTCCCTGGGAAGAATCTCACTTGGTCAGGGTGTGTGATCTTCTTAGTGATCTTCTGCATTCTATTTGCCAATATCTTATTCAGGATTTTTCCATCTATGTTAGTGAGATGCCCTATAGTTCTCTTTTTTGGTTGGGTATTTCTCTGCTTTGGGGATCAAGTTGATGTTTGCTTCCAGGAATGAATTCAGGAATATTGCTTCCCTTTCAATTTCATTGAAGAATTTAACAGTAATGGCAGTAGTTCCTCTCTAAATGTTTTATAGAATTCAGCAGTGAAGCCATCAGGACTGGGCTTTTCTTAGTTGCTAAGTTTTTAATAATGTTTTCAATTTCCTTGATTGATATTGGGTTGTTTAGAATTTTTAGGTCTTCTTCATTCAACTTTGGTAATTCATACATATCTAGGAATCTGTCCATTTCTTCTGTATTTTCCATCTTATTGGCATATAGGTTCTCGAAGTAGGTATTGATGATCCTCTAGATTTCTGCTGGGTCTGTTGTAAGTTCATTCTTTTCATTCCTAATTGCATGGATTTGGGTCTTTTCTTTCCTTTTTCTGATAAGGTTGGTTAAGGGTTTGTCAATTTTGTTTATTCTTTCAAAGAACCAACTCTTGGCTTCATTGATTTTTTGAATCATTCTCTTTGTCTCCATTGCATTGATTTCTGCTCTGATCTTTATAATTACCTCCCTTGTATGCACTTTGGTTTTGTCCTGCTCTTCTTTTTCTAGAAGCTTGAGGTTTAGCATCAGGTTTTTTTTGATTGGGCTCGCTTTGTTTTCCTAATGTGAGTATTCACTATTATGAATTTCCCTCATAAGACTGCTTTCATTGTGTCCCATAGATTCTGATATGTTGTATTGTCATTGTCATTTAATTGAATTAATGGTCTGATTTCTTCTTTAATTTCCTCTGTGACCTATTGGTTATTCAGAAGTGTGTTGTTCAATTTCCATGTGTTTATGAAATTCTTGGGAATTTTTTGCTATTGATCTCCAATTTCATTGCACTATGGTCTGATAATATACAGGGGATAACTTCAATTCCTTTGCACTTATTTAAACATGTTCTATGAGCGAGTATGTGGTCTATTTTAGAGAACGACCCTTGTGCAGCTGAAAAGAATGTGTATTTTGATTTTGTAGGGTGGGAGACTGTAAACATCTGTTAAGTTCATTTGTTCAAGAGTTTGATTGAGTTCTAGTATTTTGTTGCTTATTTTTCGTCTAGTTCATCTATTTGTGACAGTGGGGTATTGAGGTCCCTCCCTACAATTGTATTAGTGCTTATTTGATTTTTCATGTTCATTAGTATTTGTTTTATATAGTTGGGCACACTAGTGTTTGGTGCATATATATTTATGATTGTCATCTCTTCCTCTTGGATTGTTCCCTTTACAAGAATGTAGTGTCCTTCTTTGTGTCTCTCAATCAGTGTTGGTTTGAAATCCACTTGATCTGCAAAGAAGATAGCTACTCCTGCTTTTTTTTGGTTTCTGTCACATGGAATATTGTTTTCCACCCTTTAACTTTCAATCTATGAATTTCTTTTTGAATTAAGTGTGTTTCTTGTATGCACCATAGTATTGGATCTTGCTTCTTGACCTATTCTGACAGTCTATTTCTTTTGATTGGTGAATTGAGACCATTAACTTTGATGGTTATAACTGATACATATTGACTTGTCATTGCCATGACTTTTTCTTTTTGTTGGGTTCTCCCTCTTTACATTTAATTTCTTGTCATGCCCAGTGGATTCATTCTCCTGTGCTTCCTGGGGTTGTGATCCTCATTGTCTTTTCCCAGGATATTGTCTAAAAGTTTTTGGAGTGCTGGTTTGGTATACATGAATTTCCTAAGATGCTCTTTGTTATGAAAGTATCTTATTTCTCCATCAATTTTGAAAGATAGTTTTGCAGGAAACATCAATCTGGATTGGAGACTGTTTTCCTTTAGGGCTTGAAATGCATCACTCCAAGATCTTCTTGCCTTGATGGTTTGTGTTGAGAAGTCTGCTGTGATTCTGATGGGCTTTCCTTTGTATGTGATTTGTTTCTTTTCTCTGACTGCTTGGAGAAGTTTGTTCTTCTGTTGTGTTTCTGGAATCTTAACAATTATATGCCTATGTGTAGATTTTTTTTGATCAAGGCTATTTGGAGTCCTACATGCCTCACTTATCTGTATGTCAAGCTCTTTTCCCCTGCTTGGGAAGTTTTCTGCCATTATTTCTGTGAACAGTTTTTTTATGTCATCTGCACTCTCTCCTGTTTCTTCATTGACTCTGATCAGTCTTATGTTATTCTTCTTTGGATCGTCTAGCAGTTGCTGGATTGATTTCTTGTGATCCCTTACTATTTTAAAGAGATTTTTTTTCCTGGTCACTAATTGCAATCTCATCTTTTTATCTGAAATTCTGTCCTCACATTGGCTCATCCTGCTGTGTAAACTTTCAATGGAGTTTTTCATGTCCTGGAAATCTATTTGCATCTGTTTCATGGATTCCATTTGTTTTCTATGTTGGGATTCCATCATGTTCCTCAGCTCTTCTATTTTTTTTAATCTGTGTGCTCTCTAGATTTATTAATCATGTCTTGCACTATGGGCACAATCTCTGCTGTTATTTGTGAAACTATTTCTGATTTCTTTTTTTCCAGATCCTCTTTTGTTGCCATTTCAGGGAGTCCAGGTGGTTGAGTATGAGATTGTTCCATGTCGTTTCCCTTTGGGGTTGCTTTAGGTGATTTGGAAGTCTGGTTTTGAGATTTGTTTATGTGTCTTCTCATTTCAACAGGTGGTGGGGGTGCGGGGAGTGTGCTGATGCTGCCCACGTAGCTCACCTGCTCTGTGCTGGTGGCAGCTCTGCTCCTCAGTGCTGGTGGCAGTGGTACAGCAGCCTGGAAGGGTCCTCCTTGGCGCTGGGAGTGGCTCTGCTCCTTGGTGCTGGGGGCAATGGTATACTAGCCTGGAAGGCTCTTCCTCAGCAATGGGCCCAAAGGTACAGCAGCCTGTTTTCTACTTTAAAAGCTAATTTTGAAATACTAGCTAAAGTTATATATATATATATATATATTTTTTTTTTTTTTTTGTCCAGGAGTAGAAGAGTAAGTATTGAACTACAGGAAAGTCATGAATTCTTCTCTAGAAGTCACTTTTTAAAGGCAAAATTTGAAGAGAAGGTAGAAATATTCATGGACTGGATCACCAGCTCTTTCATGCCCTTTGTAGATCTGTTGTTCTATGATTCTATAATATTATATTCAGGATTAAAATTGTGAGACGCTGCTTCTGTTTTAGTAAGGTGACTTCAAGCTTTTTTCTTGATGACTTCACATAGGATATGTTTGTGAGAACTGAGTCTATTTGTGAGGAGAGGTTGCCAATGGGGATGTGGACATAGAGTCTCTGATGAGAGTAAGCAGGAATCCAAGGACAGTCACAGGCAGGTAGGGACATGAGCTCCTAGAAGCCACTGAGCTGCTCCAGAGACCAGGTCAGATGAGTCAGCAGGTTGAAGATGGCAAATGGGAGGTGAAGCCAAGAAATTCTTCGAAGCAAAAAAAAAGGAGGGAATAAGTCATTTTCAGATTTCATGTAGTTTACTTGAGGATCATACACAGTCTTTAAAGTGAGCTTTATATTACAATCACTCCCAGCTATCATGAAATTCTCTTGCTTTGTATTTTTTGGCATCCTCACAGTTCTCCGGAAATAGTACAGTAGCACCTCCTTAGCAATGAATGGTAGGTAGTTCCAAGACACTTAGTGGGTGCCTGACACCTCAGACAGTACTGAAGGCTGTATATAATATGGTGAGTCCTTAAATTAAAAAATATATTACAGTAAAAGACACATTGCCATTAAACACTCCCCCTCACTTTGAACACATTTCTTCCATTGTTCTTGACACTTTCTGAAGCAGTTTATGGTTTACATTTATGGCAATTTCTGTCAAATAAAAACAATATGGTGTGTCCTCATCTACCTTATTCACTGGATCTGGCACCACGCAACTTCTGGTTCTTCCTCAAAGTCCAAATGGTCATGAAAGGTAAACATTTTCAATTGATTCAAGACAAGGAAGCAGCCATGAGAGCACAACTAGGGACACTCACAAAAGAGGACTTCCAGAACTGCTTCTGAAAGTGGTAAAAACAAGATATGTGTGTGTGTTTGAAGTGAGTGGGAGTATTTTGAGGGGAATTAATGGCAATGTATCTTTCACTGTTAGAAAATTAAAAATGTTTTTAACATTCACCATAGTTTTAATCATGCCTGCTATTTTTTTTCTATATGCCCTGCAGCATTGCAACATAGCACCAGAGTCCATCTGTCCTTCCATGTTTGTACATTGGTTCCTCTGTTGCATTACTGTTCTTGCACTTGGAGACCATTATGAAGTAAAATAAAGCTTGCTTAAACACAAACCCTGTAATATAAGAACAGCTGATGGTGTACCTCATGGATACAACAGGCAAAGGAATGATGTCCTGGTTGAGTGGGAGCAGAACAGCACAAGATTTCATCGCACCACTAAGATCAGCATACAGTTTAAAACATAGGAATTGTTTATTTCTGGAATTTTCCATTTAATATTTTCAGATGACAGTTGATTGCAGATACCTGAAACCATAGAAAGTAAAAACCAGAAATGAGGGGAAACTTCTGTAGTCTATCATTTTTTATAAAAATGTTGAAGTGATTTGAACTTATTTTGACATAGCTTCTGAGAGCTTCAATATACCTTCATAGATATCTGAGATACTTTATAGAGGACTCTTAAAGCAATAGTTTTTGATCAGTGTTTTGCTGTTGGTAGCTGTTAGCCATGTTTCACAGAGTATCAATGTTGGAAACAGTTTCACTGCTCTGAACGATTAAACACAGTGTCCGCTCTTACCAGCTCCAACCCCTTCTGTGGCTCCCGTGGGCATCTCTTGGGACCCTTAGAACCAAATGGAGAATAGTTTGAAAACTATTTCCTTGAAGAAAGAAAATCTACACATTCATAGCCTCTAAATATATAATCGAACAATTCTTTTATTTCATCCTTAGAAGTTATAGAAAATTGTCTCACGTTTCATATGCCCAAAGGTAGAATATATGTGTAATTATGGGTGAATGGTCTTTACATAAATTTTAAATTATTAAAGCAGTTAATGATTAATGACTAGATTAAGGAAGATGCACAGTCTATTCTGGAGTCCCAAGGCCATTGTTCTCTCCTGAAATAGTAGATCAAAGGGACATTCACAGAGCATTTGTTTGAGGACAGAGCACAGTTAAAAGGGAGGTTTTCCAGCCCCAATAATTTTATTTTAAATTCAGGTATATGACGTATATAAATCCATTTAAAATTTTTGAAAGAAGGAATCTGAAAATATTTACCCTTAATACCAGGACAAAAGATTTTAGAAATGGTTATCTTTGAACTTTTACATATTAGTCACCTTTAGAGCTGAATTTTCCTGGACATAATCAATAACTTTTACATAATCTATATGTGTATACAGAGGATGTGCCACTGTGTGACATTAGTTTAGTAGCCAATGCACTTTTTAAAAAATCGAAATGTTCCAAAGTTTCTATGTATCTTTTCAAAAGATTTTTTCCATAAACACAAATGTTTCCATTCTTCCTTGTATCACAGTCAAATTTTAGGTGTTTAGGGAAACTTCATTATTTAATTTGAAAATGGTTGGTTTACTTTGGAATTTGCACTCCTTAATATCTTGCCATCCCAGCCACACCAACACGATTGGCAACATTTTCAAACCCATTGATATGGCTACACCAGATGTTATTTTTCTTATTTTGAATTTCTGCTTTCTTGTATCAACACAACAATATGGTTTTATGTGTTGTTGATGCCAGTCAATGATCTTGTCACTTATTATTATTATATCAAAGCAACATTAGAAAATCTCTATATCATCACCATGATTACAAAAAACTTTTTAAAAATTATACTCAGAAATATTGGCCAGAGATTGGTTTGCTCTCTGAATGACTTATATACTCTCGAAGATTCAGCTTCTTCCCAGCTATAAAATGGAGGTCAAATAATATCTACCTTCTGTAGTTACTATGAGAATTTAATGAAATAAGGTTTGTAAAAATGCCATAAAATCAAAGTACTATAAAAATGAATGGTGGAAATATAAAACCAGAAGCACAGCAGATAAGCTAGATTACAGCCATACAAAAAGCCCCTTGAACTCTTGAACTTGTGCTATCAGTCACTTTTGTGGCTCAGGTTTAGAGAACCCCAACAAAAACATGAGTATGCTGTGCCTCTGTATTTGGAATGCAGCTCTTATGTGTTCTGCACGCTCAGATGAGCAGTTTGGGGAAGCCCTGCAAACACTAAAAACTAAAATGCCTTCTAGACAAAGCATCTAAAGTTTTACTAGCTTTGTGTAATAACTGTGTTTGGTTTTGACACAAAGAGAACTAGCATGATCCAATTTCTTTTAACTCTCCCCAAGGAAAGCAGTAAGTTATCTCATGAGATTTTTAGAAGATATCTGTTGGTCTGTTGCTTTCTCTCCTTTTTTCTTTTCCTGGTCTGGTAAAAACAATATCTTAGTCCATGAAAGAAAACTCTACTATTGATTTACTGCCAAGAATTCTAGCTTTTAATGATTAAGGTGTTTTCAAGTAAAATATTCTGGGCCTTTCATAGAAGGGTACAAAATGGCATGAAGTAAAAATAGAATGATCCCAATATAATATTATAGATGAATTGAATTTCAAGGTTTTAAAAATCCTTTAAAATTATTTAGAATGACCAGGATGGTTGTCATGTAAAGTGAGCATGGCAATGTTCAAAAGAAATAAGTGACTAGGTTGTCCAGTTGCCCTCTCCCTGCTGTTGTCAACTCTGAGCCCATATCCCTTTCAAGAGAGCTTCCCCTTGCTCTCTCTACCCAAGCAAACCCTACTCATACTTTATAGCCCAATTCCAATTACACGTGCTAGGACCACCTGCACCCAGTGTGACCTGCTCCTTAGTATGCAAATCATAATTTCTATTACCCAGGTGACTAAATCACAGGCTACCTTTAATTGTTATTTTCCAGGTGCATATGGCTCACATGTTCAATTATATCACAAGCTTCTTGGGGGTTAGAATTAAAATATATTCTCCAAAGTTCCATATATGTAGAATGTGTACAGTGAATAGCTTTTAAATTAAAATGGACTGAGTTGAGAGAATTTCAAAGATGGTTGGTAATATTTTCCCAGCAGCTAAACATAAGTTCCAATAAAAATTATGCCATTTGAGGTAGCAGAACATGACTTTAGACCACAGGTCCCCCAAGGAGGATGGAAATTGCTGTGGAGGAACAGAAGGTCAGAGAAGCAGTCAGTTGATTCTCTTTGGTTTTTTTAAAAAAATTGAGAAACCAGCCTGTTTAGTTCACATGTGGAACTATGGTTCTAACTTTCATGTACAGTATTGCATTCCATCTTGAATTTGGGAAATAAATTGGTGTTAGAAACCTCTAAGGCAAACTTTTTAAAAATTACTTCCACTTGGTTTATAAAGTAAGAAAAATTAGGGGGATACACATCAAGACTGAATTAGTTTGCTATGGAAAATTTTCTTAAAGTATTGTTTTTAATTTGGGAGCATTGAAAGAGCTTCTAAATACTCATGGGATTTGTGGAAGACTTTTTGTTGGGGAAGACAGTTCTGTCATGAAGGGGTTTAATCAGCAGACCTCCATCTAAGCCACCTCTGGCTTTAGCCTGTATGAAGCTAGGATTACTCACTCTTCTTGTTATTTGCCAATCCCTTTCTTTTTCTGCTGTGTTTCCTAAGGATGTTCCATTCTCATTTTAATCCAGTTTACTTGAATATTAGGGTCACTATGACAACTTATTCAGTTCTCCAGTTTGGGAGCACCCATCGATTTTTAAAATGTGTATCTTCTGTGCATATTTTGCAAGTTTGTTGTTTAGGCCATTTTTCTCTTTTATCAGATATTACTCCAGAATCTGGGAGTGGGAAAGGGTTGATTTTATAGCCAGTCCTATCTAATCAAGTATCCCTCTGGGTGTGAGGGACCCTGTGAGCCTTGAAATATAAAGAGAACTATAGTCACAATATCTAAAATTATAAATGCCCCTAAATCCAGAAAAGTTTCTAATAAACACTGTCTTGTAGAATGAGAGTTTTGGAAGGGACTGAAGTTCTTCAATAATTATACTTTTGTTGAACATTATTTTCTTCCTAACTCATTCTGATTTTAATGCTTGATAGTCCTTGAAATTAGAAAGGTATGTGAGACTTAAATTCTTGTTGCAGTCCATGCCTGATCTCCCTTGGTTTATCCCAAATGGAGCCTGGGCTATCAATCATCCATTCATTACATACAACCCATTTGCAGGGAGCTCTAGGGTTTTAAAAATTCTGGCGTGAGTCATTTTGTTTGACCTCCTCTCTGGATGACTTTTCTCTCCTATCTCCCATCCTGCACTATTCTGTCTGTTCTGGCTCCTTTTGTTCCCTGAACACTCATGCCCTCTCTTTCTTCCCTCAGTGCTTTTTTCAGGCTGAATCCCCATCTGGCACATCCTCATTTGTCTCTCCATAAGGATGTAAACTTCAGGAGCTATGGGCAAGGATTCTCTTCTGCTCACAGCTGTACCATTAAGTGAGACCCAGCTGTGTCACTCACAGTGTATGTCTAGCAATTAAATTAAATTTGAGAAATATTCAAATCTACTGAAACATCGCAGAAAGAGTACAGCATCATTCATTCGACACAATTGAATGAGAATCTACAAATCCAATACAGTTGCCCTTCAATATCTGCAAGGAATTGGTTCCAGCACTGCCACTGATATCAAAATCTGCACATGAACAATCTCCTTACTGTGTTGGTCAGCTTTCCATCACTGAGACAAAATACCTGAGAATAACAAATTAGAGGAGGAAAGGTTATTTTGGCTCACCATTCCAGAAGTTTTAGTCCATGGTCTGCTGGCTCCATCGCTTTGAGGCAGAAATATCATAGTGGAAGGATGTGGTAGAGGAAAGTTGGTCACAGGAAGGGGAGAGAGGAGAGAGTAATGGAGAGAGAGAGAGAGAGAGAGAGAGAGAGAGAGAGAGAGAGAGAGAGAGAGAGAGAGAGAGAGAGAGAACCGGGGACAAGATATAGCCCCAGGGTCATACACCCATGACCCGTTCCCTTCAACTAGGCCCCACCTCCTAAGCCTTCACCACCTTCCAATAACATCAAATTATAAACCATCACTGGATTAACCCACTGATGATGTTAGAGCTCTCAGGATCCAACCACCTTCCGAAATCCCCACTTCTAATATTATTGTTTTGGAGACCAAGTCTCCAACACCTGAGCCTTTTGGGGCATTGTAGATCCTAACTATAACACTTATATAAAATGGTATAGCATTTGCCTTTGACCTATGAACATTCTCTTGTATACTTTAAATCATCTCTAGATTACTTATAATACAAAACACAGTGTAAATGTAGTGGGAACAGTTTAGAGGATAATAACAAGAAAAAAACAAAGCAATCTGTGGATGTTCCATATAGACGCAATTTTTCTCCCAAACATTTTTAATCCTTGGTTGGTTGAATCTATGAATGTGGAACCCATAGATACAGAAGACCAACTGTATTGTGTTCCTATGTTTATGCTTACGAGAATATTTAGTTGTTTCCTCTTCTACATTCCAGGTTGCTTTTAGGTAAAGAATAATCTTCCTGTAATTGTCAATTAATGAAAATACTGTATCTCAAGACATGCTCGGCCACCTTGTCTTTGACAAAGGATCCAAACACCTCCACTGGAAGAAAGATCGCCTCTTTAATAAATGGTTCTGGAAAAACTGGCTTTCCACATGCCAAAGATTGAAACTGGATCCATATCTTTCACCAGGCACTAACCTAAAATCAAAAGGGATCAAAGCTCTAAATATTAAAATGGAAACACTAAATCTGCTAGAAGAAAGAATAGGTAGAACACTTGAGGACATAGGAGTAGGCAGACTGTATGAACAAAACCCAAGGCCCACGGGAAATACTACAAAGAACCAACAACTGGGATCACATCTTATTAAAAAACTTTTGCACAGCAAGAGAAACCACTTACAGAGGGAAGAGACAACCCACAGTGTGGGAAAGATTTTTATCAGCTATTCATCAAAGGACTATTATCTAGAATATATAAAGAACTCAAAAACATCAGGCCTCCCAAATTTAAAGATTCAATCCAAAATTGGACATCTGAAATGAATAGACATTTCTCAGATGAAGAAGTAAAAACAGCAAATAAATATATGAAAAAATGTTCAACATCACTGGTTGTTCGCGAAATGCAAATTAAAACCACTCTGAGATTCCATCTCACTCCAGAAAGAATAGCTATTGTCAAGAAATCGACCAATAACAAATGCTGGTGGGGCTGTGGGGAAAAAAAGAACCCTTCTGCACTGTTGGTGGGAGTGTAGACTGGTGGAACCACTGTGGAAATCAGTGTGCATATTTCTCAAAACTACAGGTTCCATTTGACCTTGCTATTCCTCTTCTTGGTATCTTCCTGAAAGAATTAGAAGGATTATACCATAGCAATATATGCACACCCATGTTTATAGTGGCACAGTTTGTAATAGCTAAATCTTGGAAACAGCCTAAATGCCTATCAACCAATGAATGGGTAAAGAAGATGTGATTTTTTTTATACAATGGAGTACTACTCTGCCATAAAGAAGGGTGAGCTTTAGACATTTATAGCTAAATGGATGGACCTTGAGACCATACTCTTAAGTGAAATAAAACAAACACACATGTTTAAATACCACATTGTTTCTTTGGTGTGAATAAAGACTAAAATGTATAATAGATATTGGGAAATGGGAAGAAAATGTTCAAATTAGAAGGGGAACAAGGGCAGAGGGAGGGAGAAAGGAAGGAAGGGACAAGAAAAAAAGTGAAAATAGAAGGAAAAAATTGAAACAAAATTTGTGCGCATAGGGATGGGAGGGAGGTTGAGGGGGGAGGGGAAAAAGAGGCGGGATGTATCATGTACAGGTGCAAATTCCCTATGATGACTGTTATCATTATGTGTGCCTAAAATGTACCAATAAATGTTTTGCTATGAAAAAGAAAATATTGTATCTTAATACACACAAAGTTAATATCCTATAATTCCAGACACAGGACACAATAAGATAACAGATACCACTTACTGAGAATTTAACAGACTTAACGAATACTCACACAGTATATACGGGTTCCAGGGATTAGTTTGGGTTTTTTTGTTTTTTGGTACCAGGGATCAAACTCAGGTCCTTGAGCTTGCGCAGCAGGCAGCAAACCACTGGGCTAAATCCCCGGCCCAACCAGGGATTATTTTAAGGGCTGTATAAACCTTAATTCATTCATTGTCTTTACCGTCCCATGTATTAAGTATAATCCTCATTCCTATTCTGTAAGTATGGATACTGAGTGAGGAAGAGAGAGATCAAGTAAGTTCCCCAAAGTCACACAGTGAGCACAGCCAGGATTCAGACTTAGAGTCTGGCTCTAGAGCCTGGGCTTTGTCACTATGTCACAGTGCTTGCTCTCTTTGCCTCTCAACTTCAGGTCTTGCATTCCTGATCTCTGCTTTTCACTGATAGGGATGCCTTTGCATTTCTTCTGTAAGCAGACACTGGTGTTAAGAGTCCAAAACTTGGCTGTTTCTTTTCTCAGGCTTCATTGAGTGTTCTCCAGGCTTTCTTTATTCTATTCCTTTCTGTTACTTATAAACACACCCATCTCCCCTACTGCACCAGAAGCAACTTTGAGGACAGCAAAATAATTGACTCATTTCTCCTCCCTCCACATTCCACAATCTAGTACAGTGCTCTGAACACAGTATTTGCTAAATATTGCAAAGCGTTTGTTAGATAAACAAGTGTGCTTAGAGAACTGTTCCTGCTATTTTCTTTGAAACCCAAACTGCTCATAAGAGTCAAAGACTCTAAGGCTTACATGTCACTTCTGAGATGGACTGTAGGAAAAATAAATGGACAGCCCACTCCAGCAGTGGGAACATGAGCCCCAGTAAGTACCCAGAGTCCTCTTGAACCCAGAGACCAAGCAATCTTTAACATATGAGGCCATTGTTTAGTGATACAGGAGCCAGTGGATGAAAAAAAGGTTGCACTTTTGGGAGAAAGATGAGCCATAATTTTTAAAGATAGCTTCATTTATGGTGGTTTTAATAATCGGAGACAAGATTTTATCACTTTGTATGCACTTCTTATCTGAGAATGGCTGGTAGGTTAAAGATGGCCACGCATTCAAGACTATCTCTCTATTGAGAAGTCTAATCTCTCTCCTCTTATATCTGGGTTGGACTTATTGACTTGCTTGACCAACAGAATGCAGTACAAGGCATGTACATGACTTCCACACCTAACCCATGGCTCCCAGCTTAAGCTCTGGGTGCACCCATCTTGGAACCCAGCTGCTGAGAGGAAGCTTAGGAAGTCTGTGGTGATCCCAGCCTAGGGAGGAATCAGGGCCACTGTCTGAAGGCCACTGCTGAGCTCACAGCCCAGAGCTAGCACCAACCTATCACCATGGGGTAAATTGCGTTGGGTGGATCCCCCAGCCCAAGTCAGGTCATCCTCACTGATGCACATAGAGCAGAGATGGGTCATTCCACAAAGGCCTCCCCCAATTCCTGACTCAAAGAGGTGAGCAAAATGAAGTTATTTTATGCCATAAGCTTAAAACAGAGCAGTAGACAGCAAAGCAATATGAAAAGCAGCACAGTGAGGAAGAGCTACAAACACAACTCACCAGCAAGCTCTTCATTGTATGTGTATTTTTTCTTAAACACTGCCACATATTTGAGAATTACATATTTGACCTGCCCTCTCCACTTGAGTCATGTGTTTTGGAAAAAAAATATTCACTTCGTAGGTCAAAACTAAGTCAAAAGAAAATAAAAACTCCAAAAGCTAAGTACCCTGTGGTCTTGTTATTCTAGGCTCAAATTGGAAGGGAATTCAAATGTGAGAGTCTGCTCTTAAAAAATTCAGCATCTTACCCCACAGTTGATTTAAACCCAGATTGACTGATTGATTGATTGATTGATTTTTGGTACCAGAACGAACTCAGGTCCTTGCGCTTGTGCAGCAGGCGGCGAAACCACTGAGCTAAATCCCCGGCCCATAACCCAGATTTATGATATTAAGAAATCTAGGCCTGTAACTAAATCAAATCATTCCTAGGTCACTTATTTCAGAGAAATGTTATGTAGCTGGCATAGGACCACCCTGATGGTAAACTGGGAAAAATAAGAATGTCTTCCCATCTCTAACCTGCAAAGCCTACTGTTCTGAGTTGATTCATTTGTCTTTATAAAGTCCTTTTTAAAAAGGAAAACATACCAATAGAGTTAATAGCAGTCACAATGAACACAGCTCTCAGTCCTTTACAAATGAGCTTGAAATAGCAGTGTTCAGATTCACCGTGATGGGTAGGGGAAGTGGGATGACTCTTTCTGGGCTGCTGGTAGACAGCAAGAGGATGTGGCATCTGGGAGACAGAGGAGGAAAAAGTTTAGAGGTGGAGAGGTGTGCAAAAAGCAATGTGGGATGCATCTGAGAGCTTCTTCTTTACTGGCTTCCTTGAGGCTGAGCAAGCCACTGGGATTTATGAGAACCTTTGATAAATAAGAGCTTAGAAAGGGCTTAAGAAGACAGCCAGGAGTGCTTTGTTGGTCCCTCCTCTGTAGGGTCTCATCCTCCGCCTCATCCCAATTTCCCCTCCTTCCTGTCACCTTCAACTGGGAGGGTTCCTCTGGTGCATTTGGAAATTGGATTTACTTGAGTAACTGCTCCTCTTGGCCAAACCATCTTCCTACCTATGATGTTCTCCTGTGACCTCAAAGGTTCCTGGCCTTATACCTTGTAAGCTCATTATCAGGCCATTCCCAGAATAGTCAGAAACCTTAAACGAGATAAACAGATGTTCTCCTCAGGGCCTGCAGAACACAGATTAAGAAGAGTTCATCACAGACAAGTCCTTTGAGGACGCAAAAGGAAAAGTACCTAGTTACTGTTACATGTTAGTTCCAGTGAAAGAAACAGTTATATGGTTCAAATACTTTCCTCCTGGATTGTTTCACTTTTCCTCTTGGTTAATTAGTCACAGGACAAAGAGTTTTCTGAAGAAAAAGGGACATTTCCCTTCTGCCACACCCCACCTCACGTATTGCATGGGGGTCTTTCTACAAACTAAGTACAGTTATTTGGTGTCCAAATCTCTTTGAAGGAAGGGAGATAGGAGACCCGGAGAATGAAGCTGTGTTTTTTTTGGTACCGGGGATCGAACTCGGGTCCTTGTGCTTGTGCAGCAGGCGGTGGAACGACTGAGCTAAATCCCCAGCCCGAAGCTGTGTTTTTACCACTGTCCACTTCTTTTCATTTTTGTCCAACCCTATCTCCTATGGCAGAGACTGTGACACCTGAGTTTTCTTTTTTGGGGCTCAGACTGGACCATACTTGCTGTCCTGTGGTACCAGTGTGAAGGCATGGAACTGGTTCCCGCAAGTGTGATCACTCCAACTGAGCAAAGATATGCCACTTGCCGGCCTGTGTGTGTCTTTTACACTTGCTCTATCTTTCCTTACACATCTCATGAATGGAGACAACTCTGACACAACTTCATGGGGCCTAGGGCGCTGAGGGACTGACTGCGTGGATCAGAGCTCTCCATCAGCCACATTAGAATATGGTTTACTGAGGAATTTTGTGGTGTTGTCTTATGTTGTTGTTTTAGCAATTAACCCTACCTCAACTAATAATTGCCAATCCTTTTCTCTTTTGCAAATGCTTCCTTGATCTTCTGTCACTAAACTTATTTATTAAAGCTTCAACTAACTAACTCACCAGCAATTATTTAGTAATGACTCTATCAGGTTGTTAGTTCCTCAATAGCAGGGCACACATACTGTTCAGTGGTGCATTGGTGTTAGTCACCTTTGTGTGACAAAGTGAAATGCCTGAGGCAGCTAGCTTATAGAGAGAAAAAGCTTACTTAACTCACTGTTTTGGAGAACTAAAGTCCAAGATTGGCCACTGGTGATGGCATGGATGACAGCACATCAAGGCAAGAGTGCATGTAGGAGCAGTCACGTTTCAAACAGGAGCAGAGAGAGACAGAGGATGGGTGGGTCCAGGCTTTCTTCTTCTATAATAGTCCTCTGGAGAGAACTCCAAGAAGTTGCACCAGAACTTCCAAGGGATCATATAGGAACTACTTCCTGTCTCCAGTGACCTAAGGAGCTTCTCCTAGACCCAGCCTCCACAGAGGTTCCACCACCTCCCAAGAGTACCACCCCATGAACCAAGCTTTCAATCACAATGGACCCCTGGGGACATGAACTATATTCAAACCATAGTGGCATCTTTATATCAATGAATACAAAGTGCTAGGAATAAGTATGTTATGAAGGTAGGCCCTTCTTAAGAACTTGAGGTTCTTACCATAACACCGGGGAGACAAGATGTGTACATATGTCAGGTAGTGTTCAGAAAGGACCAATGGTGTGCTCAGGAAATAATTTAGCAGTAGGTCAGAGGAGGGGGCTGATATACAACTTAGTGGGATTAATGAAGTTTTCATATCAGGGAGGGCTTGAAAGGTAGACAGTATTCTTAGAGGTAGAGAGGGTAAGAGAAATAACAGAAAAGACAAAGAGAAGATGTGCCTAGACGTGTATAGCAACATAAAAACCAAGTAAGCATAAGAACAACTAAAACCTAGGTTTGTATCATTTTTTCAAAAGTGAGGCCCTTGACCAGTTGACCAATCAGCAAGATTATGGTTCACTTTAGCTCTTGGTATTTCACATTTTTGTGTAAATTTGTGAAACAGTTTTCCTGATTTATCTCTAAATAAAATAAAATATAAAATATACAAATAAGCGCTTCTTATTGATAGTACTCTCTATACACTACAGGACATAGTCTTTCCAATATAACAGGGAAGTTTTATCTTTCTCTTCTATTCTGCTCCTGTATTAGCTACTTAAACATGTTGTCCCATTAAAGATAATTTTCCTCCATAATTTCTTCTCATTGATTATCATCTAGTTTTTAATAACCCTTTGTGTTTATAGATACATACATCTCAAAAGGTTTTCATTCATCTCTCATCATAGATATGGAGACTGAGAATATCTATAAGAACAGAGTTCACGTGTAAAAGATTCTGGCTGTCTACAAACAAGAGAGGGCTGTTGGCTTATTAGGCAGGATGGGACTGGTGGTTCAGTTATACTTTTCCAATGCAGAATTCATCAGGCACAACAGCAAAGCCAGACCGAGTTGGCCATCATCCAGGAAGGCAGACAGACAAGGAGAGAGCTAGAAAGAGGGGCAAGCATCAGAAAGGAGTGGATAGAAAATCGTTCTGGGAGTTCTAATATGGACTTAGGAGGAATCATCTTTGAGAGGCCTTTTTCTTTTCTCTTTTCTTTTCTCTTTCTTTCTCTTTTTCTTTTTTCTCCCTCTTTTTAAACTGGGAATTGAACCCAGGGCCTTCACATCGAGCTACATCCCCAGTCCTTCAAAAAAAAAATTTTTTTTTAAATCTTGACATAGAGTCTAGCTAAGTTGCTAAATTTCCCAGGCTGGATTCAAACCTGCTTCAGCCTCCAGAGTGCTGGGATTACAGGTGTGCACTGCCTGTAATGTTTATTTACAGCAAGATTTATCCTTTTCCATTCTCAGCTTCCATGTTCCCACCATTTATCCCATTCCAACTCACTGAAGGGTTCTGGGTTTTGTTATGGGATCTATATTTGATACAGTGACATTTGAGGAGGGAGGGAAGGACAGAGAGGGAGGGAGAGGGAGAGAAGGAGAACGGGAAAGAGAAAGAATATTTATACGTAAACCACAGTTCTTTTATGTTTTCTATTTTCTCCCACATACTTAAAAGCTCAATACATTTGGATTCAAGATACACTAAATCCTCACCTCTTCTGTCTCTGAACACTTGTGGTTCCTAGTATTGACCTGGCCCTCAGCAATCTGCTTTACACAGTTTATTTTCCTAGAAAGGTTTTTCTCTTCTTTGCGGCTTTCACATAGCCCTAGTTTGTGAATGTCCATGATGCAGCATAATTGCTATTTCTCTTCCCTACTGACTCTGAGCCTCCTTGACTAGAGAGTCTTTTTACCTTTTCACCTCCATCTTTCTGGCAAACGAAATTACATAGTGTGATCAAAAATACAGTGAACATTGAAAAACAATTTTTAAAAGTTTATTACAGTAAGATACATTGCCATGAATCCCCCTCAAAGTCCTCCCTCTCACTTTGAACACGCTTATCCTATCATCCTTGCCACTTTCTGAAGCAGCCCTGGAAGTCCTCTTTGGTGAGTGTCTTTAACTTGCACTGTCAGGGCTACTTCAGTGTTCCAAATTGATTTTAAAAAGCATCTCTCATGGTCATTTTAACTTTGAGAAAGAGCCAAAAGTCACATGGTTCTAGAAACAATGAAAAAGTGGATGAGGGAGGACATGTGGTAATGTTTTCATGAGGCTACCTTCCCATTAGAAGGCACTCAGCAACAGCATTCACCATATTTTTTATCACATCTTATAAAACCATGAAAGAGGACTTCCAGAACTGCTTCAGAAAGTGCAAGAATGGTAGAATAGGTATGCACAAAACAAGGGGAGTATTTTGAGGGGGATTCATGGCAATGTATTTTTTACTGTAATACATTTTTTTAAAAAGTTTAAACATTAATGGTATATTTTGATCATAGCTAGTACGTCTGGTACTTGGTAAATCTTCAACAAAAGTTTGCTGCTTGGATGGATGGAGAAGGACAAGTGGATAAATAAAGTGCAGATGCCTTGCAAGGAGGGTCTGGCTTGTGTTTCCCGTGTCCCTGATTCCTAGCATTGTTGTCTGAACAGAGTTTAAACTCACTGGATGCTCTTTCAGTACGGTCATTGCTGGAATCTGTACTTCGAGGAATAGTTATGTGTTCTTTGTTTCTTTGCTTTGTTTCGATGGTGGTGTTGGGATGGAACCCAGGGCCTTGTGTGTACTAGGCAAGTACTCTACCACTGAACTACACCCTCGACCCTTTATTTCTTTATTACTTGTATCCAACCTACTCCCAAAAAGGTTTTAAAGAAAATGAACCATGATTCTTTTTTACTCAGATCTTACAGAGAGCAGGTGACTCTTCCATGCTCTGAGAAGGAGGCTGGTTTTGCTTCCACCTTTACTCATGTGCCTGTTGGCAGTGGAAACCTGTATGATTTAGCCCAAGTTTAGTCCTCAACGGGAATAGACAAGCCATCTGTAGGGGCAGGGACACATGGTTAAATGATGGTTTATGACATCCTTTCGCAAGTACCTATTTAGCTAGACTCTCAATAAAAAAAAACCAATGTGCCTTTGAACTCATCGGTTTTTGGCCCATTTATGGCAGCATTTTGAATTTCCTTTAAAACCTCACTTGTCCCTTGAAAGCAGTCTACGCTTATAAGTGAGTCACCCAGGAAACATCTGTAAGTCAGGAATCACTTGAATTTTGTGAATGATAAGATGAGGACTTCCCATGCCCTAGGTTGGATTGATTCTACCTTAAACCAATATGGAAGTTTTGACTTAAGTCACCAGTGCTCTGACTGACAAGCTCAAAACTTCTTCTTTTTGGGCCAGGGATGTAGCTTGCAGGCACAGGGTCCTGAGCTTGATCCCTGGTGCCAGGAAAAACAAAAAAACAAAACAAAAAAACCCTTCCTCTTTCTGCACCAAAGAAAATGTTCTTCTCAATTTTGCCCTTCCTCCATCTTCATCTTTCTCCTCACTTCAACAAAATCATCTTTTTGCCAATTAACTACTGTGAAAACCTCATTAGAGCAGCTATGTTTTACTTTAAATATCACCTACCCAGGGCATCCTGCTGTGAGCAACCAGATGTGCTTTTCCTGGCCGATTGCCATCGTTCCTCTCAGGATGTTTTCACCTCTGTGAGTTTATCACATCCAGAGGAGCACTTTCCAGAGAATTCTTAATGACAGGAAAAAAATGTCTTGCTTTGTGCTTTAAATTATCTGTCCTACATGCTGGAGCCCTGTTTTCACAATAGTCTGAAGGCAGATGACTGGACTCTGAGGTGTTTTGTTCTCTATAAAGTAATGCTTTCATTTTCCATCTTAATGGGATGATTCCAGGCAACTCTGAGCACTACTGTAAAGCTGACCTAAGTTCAATTTGACAACCTTCCCATTCCCTCTTCTGGTCTTGGGCCATTGGACCACCTCACCTACCCAGTGTTTTCCCAACATCCTCTTGTTACAGGTTGAATTGTGTCTTGCAAAAAGATATTGTGGCGTTCTAACCTTCTACCTCAGAAGGTGACTGTATTTGGATATAGGGTCCCCAGGTTATCAAGTCACTATGAGATCATATGAGTGGGCCCTAATGCAATATGGCTGGTGTCCTTACAAGATGACAAGATGCACAGATGCTCTACACAGAGGGAAGAACATGTGAAAATGCAGGGGAGAACACAAGGAAGATGGTCACATGATGGAAGTCATGTGTTCACAGCTGAGGAACACAAAGACTGATGCCAACACCAGCAGCTGGAAAGGCAAGAAAGGATTCTCCATGGACCTATGGCCAACATCTTGATTTGGGACTTCAGCCTGCAGAACTGTAAGAGGATAAATGTAGTGGTTAAGCTTACTTGTGTCTACTTGATTGGCTTGGAAGCCATCTAGGGAATTGGTGGAACAGACTCGTGGATGTGTCAGAGTGGGTCATGGATTCATGACCTTGGGTACTACATATGGTCTCTGGCCCTTTTTTTCTGGGCTGTTTCCCGGGTCTGTTTCCCAGCTGCCATGAGCTAAGTAGCTTTGCTCTGCCACACCCTTCTACCATATTTCTGCCTTGGAGTCAATGAACCATAAACTGAAACCCCCGAAACCCTGAGCTAAATTAAACCTCGTTTACTTTAAGATGTGGGTGTTGTGTATTATGTCTCAGCAATAGGAAGCTAACTACAGTGGACCCCCAAAATTCATAGGCGTTATGTCCCTACAGCACCTGCGAATTGTGAGAAACCACAAATTTCAGATATGGTCAGAAAAATGCCTATAAATACCTATTTTTATAGTTTAAACCCTAAATATGCTATGTCTCCCACAGTTATGTAATTTAATTTAATAAAATAATGTATTAATAAAGCCTTAGGAGGTGCAGGGTATTTTGGCGGCATATTAGGGATCTTAAGGATTTAAGAACAAAACCAAGAACAGTCAAGATAACTACATATGGTACAGCAATCTGTTATGATGCAGGAATGCTGGTGCATCTGCTGGAGTTGAGTTACAGGGCAGCAATCAATCAGCAGCAAGGAAAACTGAATAACGTTCTTGGATTGGCTACTTACAAACCTCCCACCAAAAAAACAATTGCAGAGGATATTTTTGGTTTCTGGTAAATTCTGGGGGTTTCCAAGAACAATTATTAGTTAGGTTTTAAGGAAAAATCTGCCTGTGACTGAGGCTACCAACTCTGAACTGTGACTTTGTGGAAGTATACTATAATACAAAAATTTGATACCAGAGAAGTAGAGTCAAATTTTGGATAAAGTTGGGACCAAAGGATGTGTGGTCACTGAAGAGATTATTGCTTTGTACAGGGACAGGAAGAAAGATGCATTGACAATATCTCAGAAATCAGCAAGATCCAACCCATGCAAAAGTATAAACCTTTCAGAAAAGAGCCCCTGGGGCTCTGCTAGAGAAGGGCCTCTTAAGGGATTGATTCCTCAAGATTCATTTCATTAGAATAAGTCACCTAGGTACTCATAGTCTTGCCTACTGCTCCTCCAGACAGCAGACTTTGGCATTGTCCACAGATGATGGTTTTACTGCCATGCAGAAGCAAGAATTATAGGACTAGGGAGGCTTCCACCTAGATTTCAAAGGAAGGCCTGAGAAGCCAGGCAAGGAACCCCTGAAAGGTTCTGTGGAGACCCCAGGAAGTTGGAGATGCCAGGAATGTGGTATGTCTGCCAAGGAAAGCTTCAGGTCATGAATAAAGGTAGCCTAAGAGACAGGCTCTGTGGGCTGCAACAAGCATAACCATAGGGGTAGGCGGGCCATGCAAGCCCTCTAGAACTCATATCTGATCACTACATGAGCTGGATGCCAGACATGGAGCTACAGGATTTAATATTTGCCCTGCTGGTTTTCAGTCTTGCTTTGGTCCTACTCTTTTTTATTCCTCTATTCCTCCTTTTGGGAATGGAAATGTTTTCCCTGTACTATTATCGTACCTTGGGATTAAGTAACTTGTTTTTATTTTTACAGAAGTTCTTAGCTAAGAGTTTGCCTTGAGTCTCAGAAGAGGCTGACTTTTGAAAAATGCTGGAACTGTTGAATTTGGGGAGGGAATTACTACATTTCTGATTGTGCACAAGATCATTCTATCATGTTAGGTGGAATTATTAACTTATTATTATATTTACTTTAAGATTAAGTATGGTTCAAGGAAATGTGTTTGGGTGACATGGAGTGGAATGTGGTGGTTAAACTTAATTGTGCCAATTTAAATGGCTTGGGAGCTGCCTAGGGGATTAATAAAGCACACTTCTGGGTGTGCATGGGGTGCGTCATGGAGGCCTGACCTCGGGCATTGTATATATTCCACAGCCTCTTTCTCTGATGCTAGTCTCCTGCTCTGCTTCTCAGCCAGTATGACCTAAGCAACTTTGTTCTGCCATACCTTTCCACCATATTTCTGCTTTGGAGCCAGCTGACCTTGGACTGAATCACCTGAAAACATAAGCCAAATTAAACCTCTCTTACTTTAAGTTGTGGGCATTTTATTGTGTCCTGGCAATGGGGAAACTGACTAATATAATAAATTTCTATTGTTTTAAGCGAGTTAGTTTTTTGTTCTACTTTCTTGCCTTCTTTAGGAATCGTCAAATGATAGTGAAGTTCCTCCCAGAGAACAAAGCCCTATGTAATAAAGAGTAAATTGTGGCCTGGCAGATGCACGGCCCATGATAACACTTATGAGAGATTCTTAGGAAGAATAGCTTACATTGATGCTTCTCAAACTGAAGTTTGAGGTTTCTCCAAGAATTTTTGTCTTATGTTTTCATTATCAAGACCATCCTAAAAGTGTATTGATTAATTTTCCAGTTATAAAATCAAAATTTCTATTTTGTCATGGCTATTACAATTAAATGCAATTTTTTTTTTCTTGGTACTGGGGATCAAACTCAGGACCTTGTGAGGCAGGCAGCAGAACCACTGAGCTAAATCCCCGGCCCCTAAATGTAATTTGTATAGAAGACAATATGTTTTAACTCGATTTTGCAAGATCTCTCCCTTTATAAAAACCCTCATTGTAAATGACAGGAGTAATTAGAGAGGAACCTGGGCTAAGATGCCTTGTGGTTGGATCCTCTTTGATCCTGCTCACCTATTCTGATGTTGAGCTGGATCTCATGTGATGCTCAGCCAGATTTGCCTCTCATCATTAGCTATTGCATTCCATGTGCATATTCTTGAGGTTTTTGGAGCATATTAAAGAGTTTGCTTGCCTGTCTGTCTGCCCACTTAAACAGCCTGTCTAAATAACACTCTTTTTCCCTACCACCCCTCATAAAACAAATGTGCCATGAGCTACTTTTAAAATCAATTATTCAAAGTCTCAGAGGCTGGAAGATGGAGCAGAAGTCCCCTGGAGTATTTTGAAGTAAACATCAAATTATAAGTGAAGAGTTCTTTATGAACAGGCTGGAGGAGTAGGAACGGTGGGGGGAACTGAGTGGATGGACTGGATTCGAACACCACCCCCACTCCCACCCTATGATCTTCAGGAAAATTACTTCCCCAGAAAGTGTTTCAGTTCACCTGCTGAGAAAGCTTTTGAGAATTCTCAGTGGTCTCAGCCCCTCTGTCTCTGAGAGTCTGATGAAAAGTTCTCTGGTGAATATTTGTGTGTATGTATCAGCAGGAAAGAATCCTGTTGTCCAGGCCTGCTTTTCACGTCTGGAAATTTCCCACCACTAAAGAAACAGCTCAGGCTGCACAGAGGGAGGGTGGGTCCTTAGTGGAAGGGGACAGGTGGGATGGGATGGCCCTGGGCAGCCAGGAGTCCCTCTCCAGATCACTTGTGCTGGTCCTGATTTCCAATCCTTGCAGGGCCCATTTAAAACTGAGGGCTTCAGGAGCTGCCTGGAGTGAGGCTTAGGGGACCAGTGACAATCTGAGAGGGTATGGATGATTGGCCCAAGATGCCTTTGGAGCAGAATGGTGAAGAGTACAGTGCTTATAATTAAATCCCTATGTCTCTAACTTTCGGAAGCAGGCCATTTCTGCTGGCCCCTCTTCTCATCAAAGAAAACCACAAAGCACGTAGGCTACTCTGGAGCTACTCTCTTACTGACTTCTGAGGGTGGAAAAGCTTCTGAGCATGTACTGAGGAAGGGCAGGTTATGTCATCTTTTGCCAGGCACTAGGACATTCATTTGAAGCACATATACGCAAAATCTCCATCGTATTTAATTTAAAATAATACATATACATAATAAGATGATCACATCATATTAAAATATATTCAGTGAAAGAAAAAGATAAAACATTCAGTGAAAAGTAAGCTTTCTTTTCTTCTAGATCAGGCTGTCTCTTCAGAAGCAACCAACCCATCCTTGCAAATATTTTTCTATGCCTTGACAAAAAAAATACATCCTATCAGTAGTCATATACTATTTGATGCTTTTATACACATGTGAGAATAGCATGACTGATATTTGGGATTTTGCTTTTTCACTTATCCACGTATCTACACATTCGTATTATGCCTACACAAAATGGCATACATAACTTTTTTTCAGTATGAACTGGGGATTGAACTCAGGACTTTGTACATGCTAGGCAAGCATTCTACCACTCAGGTATATTCTCAGCCATTTTTTAAAATATTTTTTGAGGTAAGGTCTCAGTTACCGAGGTTCACTTCAACCCTCCTACCTCAGTCTCTGCCTAACTGATTTAAAAAGTCTTCTTGCTAGCTGGATATGGTGATGTGTGCCTATAATCCCAGCATTTTGGAAGGGTGAAGTGGGAAGATTCCAAGTTCAAGCCCAGCCTGGACAGCTTAGTGATTTAGTAAGACCCTGTCTCAAAAAAATAAAAGGGTGGGGATGTAGTGCAGTGCGAAGTCTCTGGGTTCAGTCCTCAGTACTGAAAAACAAAGTCTTCAGGCCATGGGTAGTACAGCAAACATTTTGTACATATATCTCCTCTCAGATGCACAAGTTTTCTTGCAAGATATAGTCCTAGAAGTAGCAGAACTATTAGATCAAAGGCAGATGAATTTTTTATTTGGGTAGATATTGACAAATTGCCCTCTATAGAGAATATGTCAATTTATATTCCCTGCCTCTCTGTACTCTCACCAGTGCTGTCCACTTTTGAACTTTCTGAGCTTTACAAAACATGTAAGTAAACAAACAGGTCTCCAATGAGTTTCTTGGCTCCAGCCTTACTCCTTTTGATTGCCTCTTTACCCTGCAGGTGGTACTGGAACACAATCCTGTAACTCCACTGTATAAAACTCTTCCGTGGCTCCTTCTTGTCCTTGGGATGAAACTTCATCTCCTGGACAGGTCCCAGAGGCCCCGTACGTTTGGGGCCCCAGTTAGGACTCTGCTGTCATCCCTCACCAGATCCTCCTGCCTCTGCCCGCATTTCTGCTTGCCTCTGACAGGTTCTGCTCTCCTCTGCCCGTCTGCCCTCACTCTGACTCACTCTCACTCATCATTCTACTTTCCGCTTGGATGTATTACCCCCTGGGTTATAATGGGGACCCCAGTGGTTGCCTCCACAGCTTTTTTTTTTTTTTGGTACCGTGGATCAAACTCGGGTCCTTGCGCTTGTACAGCAGGCAGCGAAACCACTGAGCTAAATCCCCAGCCCTATAGCTTTTTAATGTTGTAACATTTGATGCATTTATGTAAGCTATGAAACATAATTATAAAAACAAGCCCTTATGCACCTACCGATCCCCTTAAGGATCAGGTGGCTGCCTGCTCAGTTGCATGTACTGATTTCCTGTCCACCATCACTCTCAGCTCATTGCATGATGATGGTCTCTTTACTTGTCTTTATTTCCCACTGGAGCCCCAGTCCTATGGTGAGGGAAGTCTGGGTCTGGCTTGTGCATGGGGATATTCGAGGGCCAAGCATGATGAGTTGGGGCTGACGAGCTGTGGCTGATGAATTGCAGTCACTTAATAATATTTTTAAATTAAATTTAATTATAGTCTTAATAACTATTTTTAAAAATGGCCAGGCTCCCATTGTGGGTCATTGTCCAGGGCCAGGGATTAGTTTATGTAGCTTAAACTTTCTTCTCTAGCTCCTTTACTAAGACTAGGTTGCTGGGACATATTTAATTTGTCCCTTCCTTCCCTCCCTTCCTTCCCTCCCTCCCTTCCCTCCCTTCTTTTCCCTTCCTTCCTTCCTTCCTTCCTGCCCACTGTTGTTTTTTCAAATTTTCAAATGGCGTATAAATAAAGTTGAGGAGTTGAGGGGTGGGGATGTAGCTCAGTGGTGCCACACCTGCCTGGCAAGTTCAAGGTCCTGAGTTTGATCCCCGGTACCAGAAAAAAAAAAAAAGTTGAAAAGTTTCTGAGTTACCTGTAATCTACCTTGATATTGTGATTGGACTGTGCATGAGTTTACACTTTTATGGTTTTATTTAGATTCAGTTACTGAACTCTCATTCCTAACACTGATTTCACAATTAAATGCTTCCACCTACCTGAATTAAATAAGGAAACATCATTCATGGAATTTAGATCAAGATAATAATAGGAACTCTAATTTAATGAGGGCTGACCATGTGCCAGGCATATGCAGATTTCACTGCTGATCTTCACCATAATCCTGCAAAGCTAGGAACAATTATTTCCATTTGCAGATGATGATATGAAGGTCCAAAGGGAAAGGAATTAAGTCAAAACTACTGAGCTTGGATGTGACAGAGATAGAATTAGGATCCAAGTTTTTGTGTCTACAAACCAAGCTCTTTGCTTCATACGACACAATATCTCAGGCTCTAGCATAAATTTTAAAAAAATAGCACCAAGCCTTTTAAAAATATTTTGCTTATTTTACTCTTTAAACTTGCCCTCTACCGGGCAAGGTGACATATGCCTGTAATTCCAGCTACTTGGGAGGCTGAGGCAGAAGGATTGCAAGTTCAAGGCCAGAATGAGAATCTAGTAAGAGTGCATGTCAAAAAGTAAAAAAGGGCTAGAGATACAGCTCAGTAGTATAGCATTTGCCTAGCCTGTGAGAGGTTCTGGGTTCAATCCCCAGTACCACAAAAATAAAAATAAAAACATTGTCCTGCTCCATCATTTAAAACATTTTTTTATTGTTTTTGAATTACAATACTGCTTTCCACCTGGTATTGTTACTTACCAAAAAGTGTAGAATGTAGTAATGTAGTAATAGGTGCTAAAAGGAAGACTAAAGCAAGATATGAAGCAAGAATAAAGCACCCTAGAGAGATGGGCAAGGACACATCTGGGTGTTTCTCCCTGATGAGAAGTTTGAACACAGGAAAGGAGAGAATGGGGGGGGGTGCCCGGATTAGGCGTATTGGCTCTGTACATTTACACCTAGCTCATAGCATGTCCCACACTGTAATGCTGCTGTTTACATTTTATAATAGAATCCCCTACATTTCATTGAATGGATGGGCCCAGGAAATTCCCTTAAACCCTCAAAACAACTTGTTTCTCCTTACTTCAAGGCTCCCCATGGTGAGCTGGGCCCTTGGTTGCCTTCCAGTGACTTTGCACAAGGAGAACATTCAGCCACCTACTTTGGCTTAGTGAGGCTCGCAGAGATGGGATAGTTGCAGGCCTAATAAGTCGACACCTGCAGAACCCAAGTGCAGGGCTGCATGAAAGTTCATTGCTGTTTTGGTATTGTTACAGGCATGGAAATCAGTGGTACTGACCAAGAAGGATGTAATTCCCTTTTGTATTAGAAGTAGAGTTCCATTCAAAGCATGTGAGTACTTTTCTATCCCTAGAGGCAGGCTGAGGCCTACCAGACCAAACATCACATGGGATGGTCTGAGAAGAGAGAAACACTATGAGTCATTTCTGTGGAGAAGCTCACCAAAGACACAATTAGCCAGGTGGGGTGGCACATACCTGTAATCTCAATACTTTGAGAGGCTGAGCAGGAGGATAGCAAGTTTGAGCCCAGCCTGGGCAACTTGGTGACTTAACAAGACCCTGTCTCTAAACAAGGGCTGGGAATGTAGCTCAGTCAGAGGCTCTGTGTTCAATCCTCGTTACTGGAAAAAAAAAAAAAGACATTTGTCCAAGGGCAGGCCTAAAGTGGCACCACAAAAAGAAAGGGTGGATTCCACACAGGATGGGTGGAGGGGGAGGAAGGGAGCCACTTGGTTGGAAGCCAAATAAACAAGTCCAATGTGAAATTGCACAATACAAGGAAAAACAGAATTTATGGTGCCAACCTGACAGTAAATAAAGTGCATATTCTGGAAAATTAGCAAGGGGAATAGGATGAAAAACAGGGATGGAGAAGGCGCATGAACAAAAAGAACTGTGACTTTGAAGGCTGGCAAACTCTTATTCAGAGCAGACTAACAGGACCAACCAGAGATATTTGGCTAGAGTGGGTGGAACTGCCTCCAGGCCACGGTCACAGCCACATAATAGAAATAGAGGTGGGGCAAGGTGACAAATCTGAAGGGAAACAAGGTGCAATTGTATGCTGCCGACTTACTGTGTGCCACTTCAATCCAGCCTCACTAACCAAGAGGAGTGGACTTTCCTACCCAATTAATCATTGAGACTTTCTCCCAAAGGAGCCACCTGCCAGTAAGATGGATTCTGGCTGCAACCATTATTAAGCAGTGAAGCCATGTGAACTTTCAGCTCACTTTCAAGGTTTCAGAGGAGAACATATAAAACTGAACACTTCTCTAATGTCTTGAGGAGCACCATATTGGTTGCTAAATCTCTCTTCTCTCTCTCTCTCTCTCTCTCTCTCTCTCATTTGCTTTATGGCTTTGCAAAATTTATGGAAGCTAAGTGAAACCACTTTGCCTGGTTATGAGTTCTCAAATCAAGTTTCCCCTCGGTTACTGTAAATGTATAAATATATAAATATAGCGAGAGTATCCTATTGATGGTAATAACTAAGATAGTTATTTCAGAGGTGCACATAGCCTTTCTTTTTGCATGCTCATATTTAATTTTCATGCAAAAATTTCATCCAGGTGATTGTAATATACAGAGTTGAAAACCAAAAGTATGAATGGTCATCCTAAGGCACAGAGTATATGGACCTAAACAGAGTTTCTGAGGGCTGCTTTGAGCCACTTGGAAACAGCCCACAAATTTATGAAATCTCTTTCTTGCTTTCAAAGACTAATGCTAGAGGCTTTGCTTATACTTTTATGCTTCTAATCAGCAAACACGCATTTCTAATATGCCTGTGATTGTTTTAATTATACACAAATAATTCTGGTTTGTATCTATTGCAGATTTATTGCAGATCTATTGCAGGCTCAAGATCTGACATTTATTTATTGTACAACATAATTACACAACACAATTGACTTGTGAACCATCTACCCTCATGAATACTCTGGAAAATATTCCCCTTCAAAAACTACTTATAAGGCTGGGGATATAGATCAGAGGCAAAGCACTTGCATAACACATACATGGTTTTGGATTCATTTCCCAGTGGTGCAGCACAAATGAACAACAAAAACCTGTATAAGTAAGTAGATTATAAATAAATACTAATAACGACTGAGATCAAAAGCTCAGGGGTTGTCTTTTTTTATCAGCAAGGGGAGCCATGAAGAAAGAGGAGACAGTTAAAATCCCTTCCCCCATTTTTTCATTTTTCAATGTTGGTGAGCCTTGTGTGTGCTAGGCAAGTGTTCTAGCACTGCGCTATATTCTGAGACTGGGAAGACGGTTAAAGTGAGAAAGAGGTGAGGAGATTTATGGAGTTTAAGACTCTTAAAGAAGAGTAGACTTTAGAGAGGCCATAGCAAGTTGAGTGGTCAAGAATAAATATGAATAAAAATAATAATAGCTAGATTTTAATAATTAAAACTTTAGGACATGTCAGGCTCCCTTCTCTGTGTTTGGTCAGTTACTATGAGGAAACTAAGGATTCACTGAGCTCCCGGCACATTACAAACATCTATCAGTGGTGGCTCCTAATTTTTGATTCATAGAATTATAGAATGTTAGATGAGAATTTAAAGATTGTTGTGAGAGTCATCATTTTATTTCTTAAAAAGAAGATAAATAAAACTGCAACAATAGAGGATTTCCATGTTTAGGGCCTGGCTGAGATTCGGCTGTGATCCATTATCGAGGGTGCTGGCAAAATCTCATCTTCTTCCACTTTCGAACAGGAGACCAAGCCGGTGAGGACCCCCGGGCTTGCCCGTCAGCCTCCGGCTTGGCCGCGTGGGTGCCTGCAACAACAGCTCCTCCCCACACACCTTTTGGCTGTACAGCTACTTGGATCCATATTACAGAGGTCATAAAGGCCATTGTCCTGAGCAGCAAAAGTGAACAACAAAGAGAGGGGGTCTCTCAGGCTCCCTGATGAAAATGGAAGCCCACTGGAAAAGTGAAGAGAATCACTGCAATAAAGGCACACCAGACCACCTTGCTTGGTAAGTTGGAGGGATCATCACCTCCCATCAGAACCTGAACTATCTTCAAGGGAAAGGCAGCTGGAACCTGCGGTAGAAACTTGCAGAGTTCAACCCTGCAGGAGGACAGAGAGCTCAACTTGGGACTTGCAGCCAGAAATCTGCCTGAATCTCACAAGTCTGTGACTGGCTTATTGAGACTCATTGACTTATAACTGTACACTGTTGCCCACATTGTCTATTGTGACAGCAGAGACATACTCTGAAGGAGGCCCTTCATTTTTATCTTTTATTTGTTATTTTCAAAATTACCACTAATTTTTTTGCTCTTATTTTTGTTTTTCGTCTTTGCTACTCTTTTAAAATTTTTATTTTTCTCTTTTTTCTTTCTTTTCTCTTTTCTTTCTCTCTCTCTCTGCCTTGCTCCCTTGCTCTCCCACATTGTTCTTCATCTCCCTTTGTGTTCCTGTTCTGCCCCTAATTCATATTTCTTCTTTATCTTTCTTTTCTTCTCTTTCCTTCTCTTGCCTGTCCCCTCTGGCCTCTCTGCTAACTTTCCCCTATCCTTCTACCTACCTATCCCTCCCTCCCCAACTCCGTCTAATTCCCCATCCTGAAGGGTAAAGTTGCTATATTTAAGAGTTTATTCACTATAAACATATGTTGGGTTGGTCCTCGATTTTGATTTAATTCACACAGTTAAAGGTGATAGATTAATAACTACCACAAATCGTCATTTTCTAAGAGGTACTTGATGCTGTTGTGTTGCTGATTGTATCACTTGGGCTAAGGTGTTGTGATTGATCTAATCAGTTGTCCTTCCTGGTAAAATGAAAATGAGACAGACTCAGAGCCATTAGAGACACAAAACCTAAAGACCAGCTATATCTGGAAGACACCTCTGAGAAGCAACCATTCCATAAGTGTTCTAAATACATCAACAAAGATACTTACAATAAACAACTTCAAAGTATCAACCCAGGAACTAAACCAAGAACAGTACCAAAAACAAAAATGAGAAGACATTTAAGTAAGGCACAAACTCAGACTTCCACCCCACAAAAGGCAAATTTTGGGGGAAACAAGGTAGAAAAGTCTTATAATCAACCACCTGGACACCCTGAACTGATACCACAGGAAGTAACAAAACACATGAATGAGGCTCTAGAAAAATTCAAAACAGAAATAATCTCCCAGATAACTACAGAGATGATGAGCAGAGTGAAAGACATGATTAGAGGCTTTAGAACAGAAAGAGACAAAAAAATAGATGAGCTCAGAACCATGCTGGAAGCAATAAATGCCCAGTGTAAGAAAGAAATGGAAACCATGAATGCCCAACATAAGAAAGGAATGGAATCCATGAAACAGATTCAAACAGATATTCAGGAGATTAAAAACTCCATTGAAAGCATGCAGAGCAGATTAAGGGAATCTGAAGATAGAATATCAGATATAGAAGACAGGATTGCGGTTAAGAACCATGAAAACAGAGATCTCTTCAAAATAGTAAAGGACTATGAGAAATCAATCCAGCAGCTGCTAGATGATGCAAAGAAGAATAACATAAGACTGATAGGAGTCCACGAAAAAACAGGAGAAAGTACAATTGACGTAAAAAACCGTTCACAGAAGTAATAGTAGAAAACTTTCCAGACAGAGGTGGAGAATTGGACATACAGATAAGTGAGGCATATAGAACTCCAGCTAGTCATGATAAAAAAAACCCTACACATAGACATATGATAGTCAAGATCCCAGAAATCCAATAGAAGAACAAAATCCTACAGACAGTTAGAGAAAAGAAACAAATCACCTACAAAGGAAATCCCATCAGAATCATAGCAGACTTCCCAAAACAAACCCGCAAATCAAGGAAAGCCTGGAGTGAAGTATTTCAAGCCCTAAAAGAAAATAACTTTGAACTTAGACTGTTGTATCCTGCAACATTATCTTTCAAAATTGATGGGGAAATTAGATACTTCCATGACAAAGAACACCTGAGAAATTTCATGAACACCAAACCAGCACTCCAAACAATTTTAAGCAATATCCTAGAAAAAGCCAACGAAGGTCACAACTCCATGAGGCTCAACAGAGGGAAGCCACCAGACAAGGTAAGAAACTAAAGGGAAAGGGGGAAAAATAAGAAATAAAAGAGCCAACAACAGCGAAATATCATGACAAGGATGAGTCAGTATCTCTAATTATAACTATCAATGTTAATGGCCTCAATTCACCAATCAAAAGAAATAGACTGACAGAAATGGATTAAGAAGCAAAATCCAGCAATATGCTATATACAAGAAACACACCTAACTCAAAAAGAAATTCATAGACTGAAAGTAAAAGGATGGAAAACAGTTCTCCATGCAACAGGAACCCAGAAAAAAGCAAGGGTAGCAATCTTATTTGCAGACAAAGTAGATTTCAAACCAAAGCTAATTAAGACAGATAAAGATGGTCACTACATCCTTGTGAAGGGAACAATCCAAGAGGAAGAGATGACAATCATAAATATATATGGACCAAATATGAATGCCTCCAACTATACAAAACAAATATTAATGGACATGAAAAATCAAATAAGCCCTAATAGTACTGGGGGACCTCAATACCTCACTGTCACAAATAGACAGATCATCTAGACAAAAAATTAACAATGAAATTTTAGAACTGAACCAAGCTATTGAACAAATGGACTTAATAAATGTTTACAGAGTGTTCCACCCCACAAAATCAGAACACACATTCTTTTCAGATGCACATGGGTCATTATCAAAAATAGACCACGTGCTAGCTCGTAGGACATGTCTAAGTAAATGTAAAATAATTTAAGTTACTCCCTGTATATTATCAGACCACAGTGCAATAAAATTGGAGGTCAATAACATAAGAAACACAAAACTTCCACAAACACATGGAAATTGAATAACATCCTCCTGAACAACCAATGGGTCACAGAAGAAATTAAAGAAGAAATTAGACAGTTTATACAAGTAAATGATAATACCAGTACAACATACAGGAATCTATGGGACACAATGAAAGCAGTTCTACGTGGGAAATTCATAGCAGTGAATGCCCATTTTAGGAAAACAGAGAGAACTCAGATAAATAACCTAATGCAGAACTCAAGCTCCTAGAAAAAGAAGAGCATAACAAACTCAAAGCTCGCACAAGAAAGGAAATTATAAAGATCAGAGCAGAAATCAATCCAATGGAGACTAAGAGAATAATACAAAAAATTAATGAATCAAAGAGTTGGTTTTTTGAAAGAATAAATAAAATGATAAACCTTTAGCAAGCCTTATAAAAAAAGGAAAGAAAAGGCTCAAATCCATGCAATTAAGAATGAAAAAGGTGAAGTCACAACACACCCAGCAGAAATCCATAGGATCATCAATACATACTTTGAGAAACTGTACTCTAATAAAATGGAAAACACAGAAGAAATGGATAGATTCCTAGATACATACGAATTGCCAAAGTTAAATGAAGAAAATATAGAAATTCTGAACACCCCAATTACAATGAATGAAATTCAAAATGTAATTAAAAATTTACCAAGAAAGAAAAGCCCAGGTCTTGATGGCTTCATTGCTGAATTCTACAAGACATTTAAAGAAGAACTATTGCCATTACTCTTTAAACTCATCAAGGAAATTAAAAGGGAAGCCAGGCTTCCAAATTCATTCCTGGAAGCAAGTGCTCCTTTGATTCCAAAACCAGGGAAAGACCCAACCCAAAAAAGAGAACTACAGGCCAATTTCCCTAATGAATATAGATGCACAAATCCTCAACAAGATACTGGCAAACAGAATATAGAGTGTCATCAAGAAGATCATACACCCTGATCAAGTCAGATTTATCCCAGGGATGCAAGGATGGTTCAACATTCATAAATCAATAAATGTAATACACTATATTAACAGAGTCAAGGACAAAAACCATATGATCATTTCAATAGATCCAGAAAAGGCATTTGACAAAATCCAATTCCCATTAATGATAAAAACCCTACAGAAAACTGGAATAGAAGGTCTTTATCTCAACCTGACTAAGGCTATGAAAAACCAACAGCTACCATCATACTAAATGGTCAAAAACTGAACACTTTCACGCTAAAATCAGGAACAAGACAAGGACGCCCACTATCACCACTCCTGTTCAATATAGTTCTGGAAACATTAGCTGCAGCAATTAGAAAAAAGAAAGAAATAAAAGGAATAAAGATGGGAAAGGAAGAAGTTAAACTGTCATTATTTGCTGATGATATGATACTTTACATAGAAGACCCAAAAAACTCAACCAAAAGACTTCTAGACCTAATTGACAGATTCAGTACAGTAGCTGGATATAAGGTCAACACTCAAAAAACAACAGCCTTCTTATACAGAAATAGCAGACTCACTGAGAGAGAAATTAGGGAAACAATTCCTTTTACAATAGCATCCAAAAAAATGAAATATCTAGGAATCAACCTAACAAAGGAAGCAAAAGACCTCTATACTGAAAACTACAGCACTCTGAAAAAGGAGATTGAGGAGGATATAGGAAAATGGAAAGACATCCCTTGTTCCTGGCTAGGAAGAACCAATATAGTGAAAATGGCCATACTTCCAAAACAACTATATAGATGTAATGCAATCTCAATTGAAATTCCAACAATATACTTCACAGAACTAGGGAAAACAATCCAAAAATTCATTTGGAAGCAGAAGAGAACTAGAATAGCAAAAGCAATTCTAGGCAACAGAGACATGGCTGGGGGTATCACAAGTACTACAAAGCTACTGTGATAAAAACAGCATGGTACTAGCAAAGAAACAGACCCAAGCATCAGTGGAATAGATTAGAAGATGCAGAAACAACTCCAGACATACTCAGCCACCTCATCTTTGACAAAGGAGCCAACCACCCTCATTGGGGGAAAGATAGCCTATTTAATAAATGATGTTGGAAAAACTGGATTTCAACCTGCCAAAGATTAAAACTAGACCCATACCTATCACCATGCACTAAACTAAGATCAAAGTGGATTAAAGATCTAAATATTAAGACAGAAACACTAAACTTTCTGGAAGATAAGTTAGGTAGAACTCTTGAAGACATTGGCATAGGAAAAGACTTTATGAACAAAACCTCAGTAGCAATGGGAACTAGCACAAAGAATCAACAATTGGGATCTCATCTTATTAAAAAGCTTCTGCACTGCAAGAAAAACTATCAACAGAGCTAAGAGGCAACCTACAATGTGGGAAAAAATTTTAGCAGCTGTACCTCAGACAAAGGACTACTATCTAGAATATATAAAGAATTGAAAAAAATCAGACCCCCCAAATTCAAAGACCCAATTCAAAAATGGGCATCTGAAATGAACAGACATTTCTCAGACAAAGAAGTAAAAGCAGCAAATAAATATATGAAAAAATGTTCAACATCACTGGTCATTTGAGAAATGCAGATGAAAACAACACTGAGATTCCACCTCACCCCAGAAAGAATGGCTGCTATCAAGAAATCAACCAATAACATATGCTGGCGGGGGTGTGAGTTGAAAGGAATCCTTCTCCATTGTTGGTGGGAGTGCAGACTGGTGCAACCACTATGGAAATCAGTATGGAGATACCTCAAGGAACTAGGACTAGAGGTCCCATTTAATCCAGCTATTCCTCTGCTGGTTATCTTCCCTAAAGAATTAAAAGAATCATACTACAGCAATATATGTGCACCCATTTTTTTTTGTAATGTGCACCCATGTTTATAGCAGCACAGTTTGTAATAGCTAAAGCAGGAAACAGCCCAATTGCCCATCAACTGGAAACTGGATAAAGAAGATGTGGGGTTTTTTTTTATAAAATGGAGTTCTACTCAGCCATAAAGAATGAGAAACTAGAGATATTTATAGCTAAATGGATGCATATTGAGATGATACTCTTAAGTGAAATAAATAGCACACACATGTGTAAATACTGAATAGTTTCTCTAGTGTGAGAAACTGAAAGAGTAAATAAGGATTAAAATGATTAAAATGAACAATTGATAATTTGAAATAGGAAAAGGTCCAAATGTGTAGGGGTGGTGGGAGGGGAAGAGGAAAGGAAAGAAAGGAAAGAAAAAATTATGAGAAAAGAAAAAAAAATGGAAACAAAATGTATGTTAATAGGGAAGGGTGGAGGGGGTGAAGGGCACACAGGTAATGGGGAAAAAAATAAGAACCAAGATACATCATGTATAGGTACAAGCACCCAATTATAAATGTAAACATATTGTATACCTAAAATGTACCAATAAAAGAATTTTTTAAAAAATCTCATCCTCCAGGTAATCTCTTTAAAGATAATACTCGTCTTCACCCCTGGGGGCTGTAATCCCATAAGTACAATTCCTACAAGTCCTTTAGATTGTGACTCCAGAACAACATGATCTTGACCACCTTTGCTGGGTTCCCCTGGAATAGAGCCCTGGCTTTGCATGAAATATGGAGGGGGGTGACATTCTTTCCTTCCCTGAATGTCCATAGAGAGATATCAACTCAGGATAACTGAGCATAAATGACCAGGCATGTAAGTTACTAAGCTATACAGGAATCAATGCATTTATTTATTCATTCAATGGGCCATTATTCATATGTTAGGAGCTGGCACCCCCTGAGCAATTATCACATGGTAATGTGTCTCCTAGATCCCTATTTGGGCTGAAAGACTTATTACTGCAGCTGCCTATTCCCATCCCTGTTCTCAGCACATTCATTTAATCAAACAAATATTTATCGGGCACTTTGATATGTCTCAGTCTTTTTTTTTTTTTGGTACTGGGGATCGAACTCAGGTTGTTGCACTTGTGGGACAGGCAGCAGAACCACTGAGCTAAATCCCTAGCCCAATATGTCTCAGTCTTGATGAAAGAGTATATGGAGGAGGAGAAAATGGTGCCTTGGTGATCGGCAGCAAAATTCAACCTTTTTAAGATCAGAAATCTAGACACCTGGAAAATAGTAACTTGATGAAGAGAAAAGGAAAAGTAGACCACTGGGAACCAGTAAGGAACTGACAGAAAAATCAGAAATTCAGAGAAGTCGAGAGATGTACTGCAACACAGAGAGAACAATGAAACACTCTGGAGTCTCAGCTGCATAGTGGCTCATGGGAAAGGGAAGCTGGCTCTATGGCAGGCTAGAAAGAGAATCCCTGAGAAGTTTAAGCCCAGGCCAGGAAGAGCAGAGGCCCCAAGATTCCCATAGTGAGAAGCAAAGCCCAGTCTGACTTGATTTACACTCAAAAACAGCTGATTGTGAAAGTGCCAGCATTGAGTACCTGAATCTTTGTCCTGCTGCTGACATCCAACACAGATCTGAGGTCTGATTGCCCTCTCTCTCTGCCAACATGAGCAAGCTTGGACATTGCCACAACCTGGGGTAAACAGAGAGGCCTCTGGAGCTGATGAGGGGGCCCCCTCAAACCTATAGGCCATAAAGCTAGGTGGTGAAAACTGACTTGCTAGATTCCAAAACTGTGGATCCTGAAAGGAAGCCACTCATTAGAAACAATAGAGATTTTTGTTTTGTTTTGTTTTTGTACTCATTTTCTTTTTTTCTTTCTTTCTTTCTTTCTTTCTTTCTTTCTTTCTTTCTTTCTTTCTTTCTTTTCTCTTCTTTATTGGCTTACTGTGTTTTGGGGAATTTTCCTTTGCTTTTGCTCCTTTTTAAAAAAATCTTTTTTCCTTTCTTTTTTATTATCTACATCTGTCTTTTTTTTCTATCTTCAATTTTGTTTGTTATTTTTGGTTACCTTTATCTAATTCTATAAATATCCTTCTATTTTTAATAGAATCCTTTGTCTCACCTTTCTCTCCTTTTCATCATTTAATTTTTCAAATTTTTCTCTTTTTATCTTCTCATTCCCAATGCTTATACCTTTAATAGTATAACCATTAAGGTTTATTAATCTTTAGATAGTTAACTCTGTTATTACTGTTCAATTCTTTTTGATCACAAGTAAAGGTGTAGTTGTCCCTTTTAGTACATATTTGCCATATGTAGATATTTGGTTTGCTCTAATATTTGTACTATAATTAAAGATCTCTTTTCTATGGTTAAGGGCAGTATATTATTGTTTCTTACAGTATGTCATTAACAAATCATCAAAAGATCATACATCATGACCAAGTAGTATTCATCCCAGGAATGCAGGGATGGTTCAACATACACAAATCAATAAAAGTAATATATCACATAAACAGAAGCAAGGACAAAAACCTCATGATCATCTCAATTGATATAGAAAAAGCCTTTGACAAAATTCAACATCCAGTCATGATTAAAAAAAAAACCCAGAGGAAAATAGGTAGAAGGACCATATATCAATCTGAAAAAAGCCATTTATGACAAACTAACAGCCAGCATCATATTAAATAGGGAGAAGCTGAAAGTGTTTCCTCTGAAATTAGGAATAGCACAAGGATGGCCACTATGACCACTACTCTTTAATATGGAACAAGAAGGGACCTAAATAGCAAAAGCAATCCTGGGGAACAAGAGCAAGGCAGGAAGCATCACAATCCTGGACTTCAATTTATACTACAAAGCTACAGTGATTAAAAAAAAAAAAAAGAACAGCATAGTTTAGCCAAAAAACAAGACAAAACACCAAACATGTGGATCAACAGAACAGAATAGAGGATGCAGAAACAACTACAGGCACGTTCAGCTACCTGATCTTTGACAAAAACTTATGCTGAATAAAGGATAGACTCAATCACTTAACAGTTTACTCCCAGCGTCACTTGGGAAGTGCATTTGTTTATGTACTTACTATCATATCCTGAGCATCACTTGGGCAGGTGTCATTTCAGCCAGTCAATTGTTGTATTAAGTAAATTTGATAAAATTGTTGATTTTATATTTTCTGTTTACTATCTTATAAAAATTAATAAAAAATATGCAATTTAGGTCAGGGATTTAGCTCAGTGGCACCATGTCTGCCTCACAAGTGCAAGGTTCTGAGTTCCATCCCCGATACAAAAAAATGCAATTTTTGGTCATACTGTATTTAAATAATTGGACTGGTAAGTGATTAACAAATGGTATTGGGTAAACTGACTATCCTCATGGAGAAGAGTGCATCTAGACCTATATCTCTCACCATGCACTAAATTAAAATCAAAATAGATCAGAGAACTGAATATTAATCTGCTTAATCTGCTGGAAGATAGTATAGGTAAAACTCTTGAAGATATAGGTGAAGATGAGGACTTTTTAAACAGAACCCCAGTTGCACAAGAAATAATACTAAGAATCAACAAATGTGATCATATCAAATTAAAAACTTTAGCACAGCAAAACAAACAAACAAAACAGCCAACAGAGTGAAGAGATAACCTACAGAATTGGAAAAACTTTTGCCATTTATTCCTCAGACAGAGGAATAATATCTAGAATATATAAAGAACTCAAAAATATTAGACCCTCCAAACTTAAAAAAACACAATCAAAAGATGGGCAACTAAAATTAAGAGACACTTCTCAGAAGAAGAAATACAAATGGCCAATACATATGTGAAGAAATGTTCAGAATCTCTAGTAATTAGAGAATTGCAAATTAAAACAACACTGAAATTCCATCTTACTCCAGACAGAATGGCTATCATTAAGAAGTTACATCATAGGAACCCTACTCATTGTTGGTGGGAATGTAAACTAGTGCAACCACTATGTACAATCTGTGTACAGAGATTTATCAAAAAATTAAAACTAGAAATCCCATTCAGCTCAGCTCTTCCTTTTCTAGGTATCTTCCTAAAAGAGTTAAAGACATCACATTATAGTGGTACATACATACTCTTGTTTATACTGGCACAATTCACACCAGCTAAATGTTGGAAGAAGCCTATATGTCCATCAACATATGAACGGATAAAGAAAATGTGCTATTTATACACAATGGAGTACCACTTTGTCATAAAGAAGGATAAACTTGAGTCATTTGCAGGAAATCTTGAATGAACCTTGACACCATAATGTTAAGTGAAATTAATCAGATGCACAGCTTAAATATCACATGGTTTCTCTTACATGAGAAATCTAAGATACAAACAAAGAGCAAAATAAAAGGTCGATAATAGGAGATAGTGAGATAGATCTCTTGCAATGAGAAGCAGACCATGAGATAGAGGAAGGGGAAAGGGGAAGAGGATTTTAAAAATGAGGAATTAAGATGTATTATGTGTATGTCCCAACTCCTCACAAGGAATGTGATCGTTATGTACTGCAAATATAAACTACTTAAAAAATATAGAGTATATTGGATATATATTCAATATACTCTACATCATGCAGATTGTACATCATGTTTGTGATGCAAAATATGTCCTCAGGGATGAAAAGAATCTAGCAGAATATTAATATTCCTTGTTTAAATCTCTGCTAATAAAATAGACTCATATTAAATTCTTATGTAATGAAGACAAATAATAGACAGTCAACAACATCATATCAGATGCATTAATATCCCCAGGACTAATTGAAAAAGGTGTCAATACATACCATCATTAGGGCCAGGTGGGTAGGGCCAGGTGCATTGGTGGCTGTCTGTAATCCCAGCATTCTGGGATGCTGAGGCAGGAGGATAGTAAGTTCCAGTCCAGCCTGGCCAATTTAGCAATTTACTAAGGCCCTGTTCCAAAATAAAAAATAAAGCAAAACAAGGGCTAAGGATGTAGCTTAGTGCAAAGGTCCTAGGTTCAACTCCTGGTACTAAAGTAGGAGATTAGGGCTGGGACAAACTAACTGGGCAGAGTCAAAGGTCATAAAAACCTATGGCTAATAGGTTAAGTGAGATGTTTCAGAAGCAGAGAGGACATGCAGAACGGGGAACCCAAAATGATGGGCTTATGGCTGTGCACTGTGGACCAATCAGAAAAGGGCTATTTTTAATCCTTCATTTGAATCTGGCACAGTTCACAGGACCAGTCAATGATGCTCTTTTCAATCCTTCATTTGCATATGAGCACAACCAATCAAAAGACACTCTTCCTGATCCTTCATTTACATCTGGTGGGAAGCCAAGCAAATCTTTCAATAGGGCAATTTAAATCTGGCATGAGGCCAAATGAGTTTTTGATAGGACAAATGTTTCAATGCCTTATTTGCATAAGAAGGCCAACCTGGGAATTTTGGATACAAAAGACTCTTTCCCCCTATCCTCGGGCCACTGTGAGCCTTTTTACTGGCCAGCTCTCACATTGTGGAGCATACCTCTTTTTTGCCTTCAATAAACACACACCTTACTGCCTTTTCTATGTGTCTTGTCTAATTCTTTGTTTGGGACACCAAGGACCTGGAAAGAATTCCCACAGGACCCTTCATCTGGTAACAGTTCCACCACCAAAAAAAAAATCACTGGGGTCTAATAAATTTAGTAGATATCCCAGATAGAATTTGGGGTCTATCTGTGTGGGATGTCTTCTTGTCTTATCCTATAAGAATGATTGCTTAGGTATTCCAAGTACATAGACAAGGATCATCTGAGTGCTTATATGAACTTATTGGGAAGGCTGCTGTGCACTGTAGGAATTTATAGCAGAATTACTAATATAGGTCTATATATACATGATAGATAAAACATACTGTGTATCCAACAAGGCATTTTAGTAAAATAATAAGATAAATTAAAAGAAAACTTTATGAAGAAAGAAATGTTCTTCCATTACTATTGACTTTTTACATATTTTTCCTACTGTTTATGATTTACAAACTGATTTTTATGCATTTGCTCAGTTTTAGTTTAGTGAAAAGCAAGAAAAGAGATTTAAATTATTCAAGGTAGAGCAAGAGGAAATGGCCATTTCATTTGGTGCTATAGCCAAAGAATTCTATACCCAACAACAAAATCCAATGTCTGTTCTTAAAAATGGTATTATGAAGCTGGGGGTTGGTACATGCCTAGAGTCCCAGATACTTGGGAGGCTGAGGCAGGAGCATTGCTTGAGTCTAGTAATTCAAGGTCAGCCTAGGCAAAACACCTACTTCTTTAAAAAAAAGAAAGAGAAAGAAAAAGTTGGTGTCTCTGTTTATTTTTTGCCTTGTACAGTACTGTAGTTTAACTGTACCTGCAATTTAGATATGCTGCCACCAGGGGGAGATATGGAGTTACTGTTTCACTGTGAGGCTCCTACATTTAGAGTCCCTAAAACTTGTCCTGTTATTGAAAACAACGGCTCTTCAAATCATCTGTAACGCAAGATAATTCACTCTTCCTCTAAAAGAATAATCCTCCATTTTCAAATTTTGAACAGACTGTATATATTCTAAAATAGATAAAATAAGCAAATTCTCTGCTGAAAGAATATACCTTACAAACAAGGGTCAGCAAATGTTTTCTGGAGCCAGATAGCAAATAACCGAGGCTTTGTGGGCCATATCTGCCTTGTAGTGAAGATGGCCGTGGACCCCTCTTCCAACCAAATTTTGTTAATGAAGTGGGCCAGTCTTGGATTCAGGCCACTGGCCATGGTTTTGCTGATCCCAGACTTAAATACTGCAAATTCAGCTGCCCACAGCAAAGCAGGCCGAGTGGAGTCTGTGACTAACATAGGGTACCCAGTCCACTCAGTCCCAACCCCACTCAACTCCAGCTGACAGTGGGCGTGAAGAATGGGAACCTGGTGGAGCCAGAGTTTCCTGTTTTTCTTTCTTTCTTTTTTGGTGTTTTTGGTGTTTTTTGTTTGTTTGTCTTTGGTACTGAGGAGTGAACCCAGGGCCTTGCACATGCAAAGCAAGCACTGTACCACTGAACCACACCCCTAGCTCTTCTGTTTTTCAAAAATACCTGGAAATCTGGATTTTTCACTTCCAAATTTTTAAATTTTAGTAATTAATTCAGACAAGAACACACATTGGGCTCCCAGCAGAACAACTTGGCAGGTTGCATCTGGCCCTGCTGTGCAACTTGTACTGCAGAGTAACTTTTAACAATTAGCTAGTGTGTGCTGGGTTTGGTGGCCTATGCCTGCAGTTCCAGCACTCTGGGAGGGTGAGGCAGGAGGAGGATCCTAAATTCGCAGTCTGAGGAACTTAGTGACTTAGTGAGACCTTGTCTCAAAATTTAAAAGGGGGGGGGGGAGGTGAGGTGGAGAATGTAGTTCAGTGCAAGAGCCCTGGTTTCAATCCTTAGTACTGAAAAAAACAGGAACTAATGTGTCAAAATATGGACATGGAGATTTCTACTCCTAATATTAATATGAGCAACTGCTAGCCTGGTATCAGTTAATCAGGAAGCACAACTAAGCAGGAATCAGGGTTCTAAGTGATATAATATATTATATATATATATATATAATATCACTTATATAATATATATGTGTATATATAATATATATAAGTATATATAATATATAATATCATATCTATACATATCAACTTTGTAAAGTAGGTGTGATTAGTGTTTTACCTTGGGCAAAGAGAGATTGTGTAACTTCCCCCCAGGTCACACAGCTAATGTATGGCAGACTTGGAATTTGAACCCAGGCAGCTGTAGTGTGTGTGCACATAAACCCCTGTCCTATAAGGGCATTCTTCCCCTTTTAACCCACCCCTAAGCTTTGGCAATAAAAAAGGAGCCAGGAAGACACTCTTCCAATGGAACTTGGGCTCCAGGGTCAAGGTTCCTTCCCATCAACTTTCCTTTCCTTATCTACCAGTTTGTGGCTTGAGGGAGATCCTGTAAGAAGCTTTCTGTATCGCTTTCTATGAGGCAAACTCCCTAGCCCAAGTCAGATCGAAGGTTTGGGTCATTTCATCACTTCTGTGCTTATATTTTATTACAACTTTTTGTAAAGTCCATTTCTTTGGAATTTAAATTAACTCTACATACAGTAGAGTTTAATTATTCATCTTGCTTTTCTAATTTGTCCTAGTAAGCCCAAGCAAATGACTTCAGGTAAGTAGGGAAAGATTTTTTTCTTAAAGTCATAGTGCTGAATTTAGGAAAAGGAAATCAAGGGAATTAGATTTCTTTTGAAAGGACAGTAAAAATTCATGTCTAAATTTGGTAGAAAGCACAGTCCTTGGGATGAGTAGAAGTTTTTGTTTTCGCCACTAAATTTAAAATAAATGACAAATTATATATATATATATATATATATATATATATATAAAACTTTTTTGAATCACAACTGAGTTTTACTGTTGATTTTTGAAGATACTCTGAAAAGCAATGTCAGCTGCCAAGGAAATTCAGGAAGCAAAACAAATTATAGTTCCTCTTTTTAAAAAAATGCAAATACCTATGGGAGGCCAGTGGAACTATCAGTCATACACAATGTAATATGCAATACTTTATTTATTCGGCAGTGCTTGCCTTCTGATGTCTAGGGGAACTGGAATTCCATTGGGAAAGAAAAACAGGCAATTTCAGAATTCTGGGGTCATGTAAAGCTTACAGGGAGAATGGATGTGTTTTCATGATAGAAATGGGGTTTGCCTGGAAGTGCCCTGCTTTCAAATTGAATGTCTCTCGTCCCAGGAATGACCTCAGTTCCAGACAGACCAGGACACTTGACGACTGACGTGTCTGGGCCATGTTCCTGACCTCCTGCCTGGTTCCACTTTGGCTTCTCTTTTCACAGCCAAGCCTCTTAACCTTGAAGAAGGTGGCCCTGGAGTCTGAATCATCTCCTTCAGTGTTTCCCAGTCTTCCTTGGTTGTAAGACTCACGTGAATCATCGTGGACCCCAGATTCCCAGATCCCACTCCTCTGGTTCTCATCCAGAGGCTTGGAGGAAAACCTGGAGGACAGAAAATTTGCCACAGCCGGGATGACTTTCAGGGGAGTCTCAGGATTAATGAAGTCTGGGAACCTCTGATGAGCCTGCATGCACAAGGTGTGCAAGGAACTCTTGTTTGTCAAAGGACAAAATTACCATTTAGCTTAACAATCTTCATCGGCTCTATTTTTTTATTCTAGAAAAGGGCAGCACTTGGTTTGATAAAAATTGAATAGCTGTTCCAATGGGCTGAGCTGAGAGGGGTGGTTTTAAAGACAAAGGCTGAAGAAAGCAGAAATAAACCGGGAGGTACGGCAAGCTCCTGTAAGCTTAGCTATTTTGGAGGGTGAGGCAGGAGGACCGCAGAGCTGAGCCCAGCCTGGGCAATTTATTTATGTATGTGTGTATGTATGTATGTATGTATGTATGTATGTATGTATGTTTTTGGAGAATGAACTAGGTGCATTTTATTTTAGGAAGAGAAAGAATAAAGAAAGCGCCTGCTAGCCTGGAGGAACTCCATGGACAGATGCTGCCAGAGTGCCTTTAAGTGGTTCAGTGAGCTGGACACTTTTACAAGGAAATACTTTTTCTTATACTTGAGTCTAGGTGTCTTGACTAATATTTTAATTATACTTGGATGATATGAATCCATAAAAAAGGTCTAAAAGGCTGGCTATGGTGGTACAGGCCTGTCATCCCAGCAATCTGGGGCACTGAAGCAGGAGGATGGCAAGTTTAGATCCACCCTGGGCAACTAGGTGACTTAGCCAGATTTTGTCTCAAAATAAAAAGGCTGGGGCCAGGGATTTAGCTCAGTGGTTCTGGCACCTGCCGTGCAAGCACAAGGTCCTGAGTTCGATCCCCAGTACCAAAAAACAAAACAAAGCAAAACAAAACAAAACAAAAAACAAAAATAAAAAGGCTGAGGATGTAGCTCAGCATGAAGGCCCAGGGCTTAACCTGGGGTAAAAAGCCCTAAAAGCGCTGAATGGTGCACTCCACCTGCTGCCTCGCTCAGGTCTTTTGATTGCGATGAGGTGGATGCTGAAGACTCCACAATAAGCAGTCTGTCCAGACGAAGGAGAAAGGGTTTGGCAATTTAGAGGGAACCTGTCTCAAAAAGATGAGAGAGAGAGAGAGAGAGAGAGAGAGAGAGAGAGAGGAGCAGAGGAGGAGGGGAGAGGAGAGAAGGGGAAAGAAACAGAAAGGAAAAAAGCGGAAATAAAAGAACAAAAAGTGGGATAGTCACATTAAACTTTCCTTGTAAGACAAGGATAGCAAGATGCAACAATAAAAAATAACTAGCTAACTCCAGATTTCTTTGGGTTACCTTTTATCCAGTAGAATTAAGGCAGAGAAAACTTCATTATCACACCAATTGAAACTAGTGTGTTTGGAAAATTTGGCTGCTACCTCTCCAATTCTGATTTCTCAAAAGCTCAGTTAAAAATCTTGGTTTCAGCTTCATGAGCTGAAACTTTAGCATGGTCTTTTGGGGCCCGGGTAGGAGCCTAGTCTAAAAGGCTTCTCCTAGTTTTTATGTAATAAGTTCAACCATCAGGAGACTCAGCAGCAATCTCCACTGGCTGGGGTCTGACTTGGACCCGGAGTGCACGGCCCGCATCTGGATTCCAGGCTTTCTGGGCACAGGTATTGGGCTGGTTGGGAGGCTACACTCCACCTGCTGACACACTCAGGTCTCTGGTGCTTCTTGCTGCCCTAATCTTTGGAGTTTGTTCTGGGAGCAGCTGTACTCGCCTCACCCACAGCCAGGGTTGCCTCTCTGAGTCTCCACAGGTCTGGCCTTCCCCAGTTCCTGCACAGTCTGTGTTGAACTTTTGTTGCCAAATGTTTTAAGAGATTCAACAGCATGAGAAAAATGCAAAAGGTAGAGGATTCTTAGGGTTAGAGCCCTGGAGCTGATTGGTGGGTTGAATTCCATTGCGTCATCTTGGCCTGTTTCTCAGTTTGTAAAATGGGGATAATCATAGCATTGACCGGGTTACATTGTTGGCAGGTTTTATTTGTTTGTTTGTTTTGCAGTCCTGGGGATTGAACCCAGGGCCTTCAAAATCAGCTACATCCCCAGCCATTTTAAAATCTGAGATACAGTCTTGCTAAGTCACTAAATTGCCCAGGCTGGGCTCAAAATTGCAATCCTCCTGCCTCAGCTTCCCAGAGTGCTGGGATGACAGGTATGCACCACCATGCCTGGTGTGTCTTTTGCTTTTGTTTCTGCTTTCTCCAGCCCCTTTCTACCTATAAACCAAACTCCCTATAAACTGCCTATAAACAGCCCCTTTCTGCCTATAAACTGGAATACTTATTCTATTTATGGAAAGAGGTGTTGCCCAACTCTAGGATTGAAAATAAAACCAATTAACATCTTTAAACTAAATTGTCATAATTTTGTCCTTTGATAAGTCCCCAATGGCCAACCCACATCTGAATTTTAGTGCTGTAAGCCATTGCTATGACAACCACTGACTGTATCACGCTTTGCCCTCAACTCAGCACACTGGAGGACTCTTCAAAGGGAAACAAATTTGCATGAAGCAATTTATCTTTCATCTCATATCAAAGAGGCCAATCAGATTATTTCTGCCCAGTGAATCTATAATTGGAGAAACATTTTTGCCTTTTAGCCTCTACTGATTGATGAGCAGAATTCATTTTATTTGTAATATTAACATGAAAGGCAAGGTCCTCAGCAGATGAAAGGAAGCCTGTCAGCCCGGCAGAATCCTTCAGACTTCTGTGTCCTCAGGCTGACAGGCTGGCTGCTTTTCTAAGGGTCGGTGCCCACAAGGGCAATAGAAGAAAAGGTACCAATTGCACTGTTGACTCAAGAACAGCTGAGTGCTGGGAAGCATGATGTTGACAATACACACTGTTGACTCTTGGTCTTTTGCAGTCTTAATATCCTCCTCCTCCTCCTCCTCCTCCTCCTCCTCCTCCTCTTCTTCTTCTTTTTCTCCTCCTCCTCCTCCTCCTTCTTCCCCTTCCCCTTCCCCTTCCCCTTCCCCATCTCCTTCAGTTTTCCTCTAGTGGTAGTAGCTTCCTAACAACATTCTATAGTTCTGTTTTGTTGTTTTTGCAATACTGAGGATTGAACCCATAACCCTCACACTGAGCTACATCTCTAGTCCTTTCAAATTTTTTAAAACATTTTCATTAAGTTGCTAGGTTGGGCTTGAACTTGTGACCTTTCTGCCTCAGTCTCCCAGAGTGCTAGGATTATAAGCATCTGCCATCACACCCCAACAAACCTACATTCTTAGTGGATACAACGCTCCCCCTCCCCAATGGCTCAACCTCAGGCTGCTTCCTGGAAGCCTTTATGTAACCCCAGAGGAAGTGTGAGCCTGTGTGTAGAGGAAGAATTACATGAAGTCCCTAGAAATGATTCCGCCACTCCTTACTCCAACCCCATCCCTCCTAGGCCCATCCTTCTACGTCTAGGATGCATCAACCCAGGTCATTGAAATCAGGAGCAAGTCGTGCCCACTGTGGGCCACATGATGAGGAACAGAGAAGAGGAATGAAATCCTTTTCAGCAAGTTCCAGAGAGGCTATGCCTGCCTCAGCCTCCAAACTCTGCTTCCCTCTTAACCGTTCAGTAGGAAAAATTATGACAATATACCCTCCCTATGATATGCTGCAATGTGTGGCTTTTGCAATGGGTAAAGCTGCCATGCTGGAACTTGAGCTTCTGTTCTCAAAGGAGACAGATGTTCTGGGAAGGGGTAAGCCCAGACTGTGGGGGTGTTGCCAGTGCCGGGGACCACAGCTGACACTGGCTCTCCTGGCCTCTCCCACACTGGCCCCCTGATGAACTTGAACCCCTACCCTTATTTTGACTCACAGGATGATATGTTTTTCTGCTCTTGCCCTCTCCTTTAGCTATAATTTTTCTCCCAATATGCCCACTTTGACTCAAAAGAACAATTTAATAGGGAAGAAATGAAATCTTAAGCTCACTGTGAAGCATGCAGAAATTGGAGAGGTTTGAAAGCATTCTCAGTTAGAGGATAGAAAAAAAAGGGTGACAGGCAGGCTATAGGGAAATGCTTTTCATTTATTGACAGTCACATTACAGAAAGAGCCAATCTGTTAGAAATACTAAAAGGTGTTGGTATGGATTTAGGACAATGGCTGCAGTGATAAACATGAACATACACATTTCTGTGGTTAGAGCTGGAAGGCAGATCTCTTTATCCAGGGTGCATTTTGTCCTGCTGGGGGCACAGATGCCCAGGCCAGTGAGACTGGGTTGAGAGTCTTTTCTTGTGTCCATTGTACTTGGGACCTTGGTCTGCCTGAGATAAGAGAGGAGCCTGGGGAGGCAGAAAATCACCCTTTTGCCTACTTTGACCAGCCAGTGGGGTTGGCTTTTCTGAAGGGAGCTGTGTGGATTTACTGGCCCCATGTAACACCTGATAATAATGGAGTTTATTCAGTGCTGATGTAAGTGGCACTGCACACATGCAAAATCTCGCTGAGTCTTCCCAGCCAGCCAGCAGTGAGCTGCGCTGATACCTCCTTTTCTTCACTAAGGTTAGAGAAGTTAAGCATTAGTTGATCCTAACCACTAGGTGGACTCAGCCTGGAGTCAGGAGACTGTTCTGGTTCACTAAGGGCAGGGGGCGCTTTATCACAGAAATGACGGAACTCACTCATTCCAGGATGTTTACTGAGCTTCTACTGAGTGCTGGATGCTGTGCCTGTGCAGGTGGTGGTGATGGGAGGTGGAAATTAAGTGTGAATCAATATAACAGTATGCTATGGAAGATGGACACAGAAGATGATAAAATAATGGGGAGTGTATAGTGACACATGCCTGTAGTCCCAGCTCCTTGGGAAGCTGAGGCAGAAGGATCACAAGTTCAAGGCCAGACTGAGCAACTTAGGAAACTGTGTCTCAAAATAAAATTAAAAAGGGCTGAGAATGTAGCTCAGCGCTCCCTGGGCTCCCAGTAGTGCAATACACAAAAAACCACAAACATTTTAAAAATGGGAAGAGATGGAGAGGCGTATGGGACCCCTAGAGTCCCATGATTCATTGCGGATAGTGGTATTAGGAAAGGATTTTTGAGAGAGATGGGCCTTAAAGGATGGAGGCGGATAGAGAGGCTCCATCTGATGGCCTGAGGGCTGGGGGCCAGCCGGCGCAGGCGCACTTTCTTTCTACTTCCCGCCTGGACGTGAAGTCTGAAGTCGTTTCCTCTCCTGCTCCGGCCATGTTTATTCTGCCTAACCACGAGCGCAGAAGCACCGCAGCCCGGTAAAGTGGACTGAAACCTCTGAAACTGTGAGTCCTTTGAAATTGTTACTTTCTTACTCAGGTAAGGTGGTGCATGCCTATAAATCCCAGCACTGGGAAGGGAGGCTGAGACCGAAAGAATGGGAGTTTGAGGTCAGCCTGGGCTACACAGCTAGACTTCATTTCAAAAAGAAAAAAAAAATATTTTTTCATTGTCACAACAAAGAAAAGCTAACTAATAACACTGCGAGATCTGGGGCAAGTCATTTAATGTTTCTGAGCCTCACTTTCCTCTCCAGTGAGGAGGAAGTAACGACAAGCTGCTATGGTTTAAATCTGTCCCCCAAATTTACGGTGTTGGAAATTTATTCCCCAGTGCAAGTGTCCAGAGGATGTGGCCAGGTCACAGTCCTCCCTTATGAATGGGTTAATTCTATGCTGTGGGACTGGCCTCCTTATAAGGGATGAGCTCAGTCCCCTTTCCACTCTTATGAATCCTCTCTCATCATGCAATGCCTTCCACCAGGTTGAGGCAGCAAAAGGGTCTTCAGGAAAGCCAGGCAAGGTGGTAGGAGAATGGTAAGCCAGATCTGGTCGTGCCTGCCTGCCATCCCAGCACTTTGGGAGGCTAAGACATGAGGATCACAGGTTGGAACCCAGACTGGACAACTTAGCAAGTTGGCTTGACTGTGTCATAAAAAATAGAAAGTGCTGGGGATGTAGCTCAGTGTGATGTCCGTGGGTTTAATCCCCACTACTGCAAAAATAAATGATCCTCACTCAATTGCTTCTTGGATTTCCTCTTGCTCTTGGACTTCCTGCTCTACAGCCACATAAACTTATATTGCTTGTACATTATTTGATCTGTAGTATTGTTATGACTGCAGAAAACTGAGACCCAGTCTTGCAGGAATGTTGGGATGACAGAACCATCAAGGTGTGTATCTCATGCCCTATGGATGCTATTAGGCATTCAAATTTGGGACACAGTAGGGAAATCTTTCCTTATGTAATAAAATATAGAATGACACTGAGGAAATTGGTCCAGACAGAGGAACACAGTATATGAATTGTTAAATACCCAACAATCTTAGTTTAAATTCTTTGTGTTTAGAATATAATTTCAAAGAGCAAATTTCAACTCTAAGAGTGATCTTCAGTGATCTCAATGAGTGTCACAATATTCTCAAAAGAAACACATTTTACTTAACTTGAACATAAATGTATGTAGACGTTTCAAAGGATGGATAGGAGTCAGAAGCACATTCTAAATTTTAATACATTTTAATAAGTAGTCAAGATCCATGTACTCCTTCTTCCAAGTTTCAGAAATGTTAGTTTGGGACTCATTATTCGGTGGTTTCCAAGTAATGAGATTTGAGATGTTTAATGCAGAACATGAATGAAAATACCACTTGTTCAGCTAAGAGATGCTTAATACAGATCTCCCTAAGAAAAATGGTATTTCTTTTAATAATTTCCTTGATTAGTTACTTTGAAAGAAGACAGGGAACTATGCTTTTTGGAATAAGAGGATGAAATTGGAAAATAGTATGAGAATTTTGGTGTTTTTGAAAAGGCCAATTTGAAAATGAAGCAATTTATTCCCAGAGGAAGAATAGTGTGGGGAATCTTATCTGAAATGTAGCTTGTACTCTATAATTGCAAAGGTCATGCCCATTTTAGAAGAGCTGAATTGCTTTAAGATGGGATGTGCATGACAATTAATTTAATAGAGAATCAAACCTGAGGTATGGGAAACAGTTTGGCATTTCAGTCTAGTCTGTTAAGTCCCTACTCTGGACCAGGTTATAAATTAGGCCCAAAATGTCAAGAGACTATATTTGTTATCTATTGCAACCTTTATTATTTCATGTAATTTCTGAAGGCCAAGAGTCAGAGATGAGTTTAGGTTGATGGTTCTGGCACGGCCTCTTTCATGAGATTAAGTCAAGATGTTGATCTGGCTAGAACTGTAGTCATCTGAAGGCTTGGGTGGCCCTGAAAGTTGTGCAGGTAGCTGTTGGCTAGAGGCCTTCTGCTTTACTTTGGATGTGGTTTGTCCCTAAACATTCATGGGCTGGAAGCTTGGTCACCGATGGAATCACATTATGAAATAGTGGACCTTTCAGACTGGGGCCTGGTGGTAGGTGATGAGGGTACCACTGTCATGAATGGATTATGCTGTCCTCTGGAGTGGATCAGGTCTTTTCCAGGGAGAATGGGTTATTTCTTGGCTTACTCTGTTGTGCCGCTCTCTCACACATGTGTTCCTTTTGCATGTTCCATGCTATGACATAGTCAAGGTACCAGACACTGGTACCATGCTATTTGGACTTTCCAGCTACCAGAATTATGAGCCAAAGCTCTCTTTTCTTTATTTTTTGTCTAGCCTCAGGTACTTTGTTACAGCAATACAAAGTGGACTAAGATATTTCTCCCTTTCACCACACAGCCCTATCCCTAGAGCTGCTCACAGTGTGCTAACTGGCTTTCCCCAAAGCAAGTGAACTGAGAGACAGAGACCAACACAGAAGCCACCATGTCTCTTATAGCCTAACCTTGGAGGTGCTGTACCATCTCTTCTGTGTTGTACTGGTCACATAGAGCAACCCCAGTATGATGTGGCCAGGACCTGCGTAAAGGTGTGAATATCCCAGGATAGGGGTGATGCACTTCTTGGGAGAAAAATGATTACACTTACTGATGGTAGACCACTTATTAGCTAAATCATTTTTCAGCTGTGTAATCTAGCCAGATATGGTGACACATGCCTGTAGCCCAGCTAGTTAGAGGGTGAGGTAGAAGGAGCCCATGAGCTTAGGAATTCAAGATCAGGCTAGGCAATATAGTGAGACCTCATTTCTTAAAAAATAAAAAAGGCATCTAATACCTGAGTGGTTTTAAATAGGTTATTTTAAACCCCTATGTCTCTGTTTTCTTATTGTAAATAGAAATGTTTGTTCCCATCTCTGAGTTCATACATACAAAGCACTCAGAGCAATGCTTTGCACTGTAAGTACCACGTAAGGTTCAGCTCTCACTGTTAGTTTCTATCCCAAGGTTAGTTCTTCTCCAACTCCTTGGTTTAGGCCCTTCCTCCTTCCTTTTCCCATGTAAAAAACTTACTTTCCTGGCAGCTCTTTTAATAAATTGATAATCAGTTGTTTAAAAAACCCCTTACTTTCCTTTATAGCACTTCACTTACACTGATTGATAACAGTGTTTAAGAATTACCCCTGCTGGGTATATTGTCATACTAAGTGGGAATAATTTCCTGAATTTAAGGAGGGGGTGGGGAAGCTGCCAGCTGTATATAAGAAAGGACTTTGGAGAAAGGCATGTTGGCACATGCTTGTAATCCCAGCACTGGGGAGGCTGAGGCAGGAGGATTGTTGAGTTTGAGAGCACCCTGGGCTACATAGTGAGTACAGGGCCAGCCTGAACTACATAGCAAGACCCTGTCTCAAAAATCATTAAAAAAAAAGGACTTTGGAGAAGTTTCCTGGAATTTGCTTTTTGAGAGAAATATACATATGACTATAGGTTTTATGATGACTCTACTCCTAGACTTTGATAATTTGTGGTTAAAAAAATTTTAGAAATGCCGGAGAAAAACTAAGACTCATGTCTTAAATCAATGTATACTAAAGTAGAATTATGTACGTATGTATTTATATGTATATGTGTGTACTCAGGGTATCATATATATTATATATTGCCCTTTAAAAGGAGTACATGCACATCAGAATTAATAACTTCCGTGCATCAAAGGACACAATCAACAGGGTGGGAAAGAAGCCTATGGGATGAAAGAAAACATTTGCAAATCATGATTCTGATAAGAGGCCAACATACAGAATTTATAAAAAGTGTTTATAACTCAGCACGAGAACAAACAACCTGATGAAAAAGCAGAATGTGGGCACAATATTAAATAAGACATTTCTCCAGCAAAAAAAATAAAAATGGCCAGAAAGCACAGGAAGAGATCACTGTCACTGACAGAAATGCAAGTCGAAGCCATGGTGAAATACCACCTTATATTCATTAGGTTGGCAACTATCAAAAACAACAGCAAAAGGGCCAGGGATTTAGCTCAGTGGCACCATGCCTGCCTTGCAAGTGCAGGGTCCTGAGTTCTATCCCCGGTACCACAAATGAACCAAAACGAAAAACAGCAGAAAACCTCAGCACGCAGCGAGGAAGGGTTTGGAAAAATTGGAATCCTTGTACACTGTTGGTGGGAATGTAACATATGCATCTTCTGTGGGAAACAGTATGGCAGATCCATAAAGAATTGGAAATAGAATTAGCATATGATCCAGCAATTCCAGTTCCAGGTATATGCCCTAAAGAATTGAAAGCAGAGTGTTAAGGAGATATTTGTACACTCCTGTTTGTAGCACCATTATTCACAATAGCCAAGAGGTAGAAGTAACCTAAAAGTCAACTGATGTTGTGATTTGGATATGGAATGTCCCCCAAAACACACATGCACTCAGAGGCAGGGCTTTTGAGGGTGGTTGGGTCATGGGTGTGCTGTACTCATCACAGAAGCTGAGTGTACTGAGGGGTTGAGGCCTGGTTAGAGGTAGGTCCCTGGGGCTGTGATCCAGAAGGGTTTATTTCCCTCCTCAACTCCTCCCTTCGCTCTCTGCTTCCATGATATGAGCAGCTTTCCTCTGCACCAGGTCCTACTTCCATGCCATTTCTGCCTTGAAGCCTGCAGCCCATGGACTGAAACTTCTAAATCTGGGAGTCAGCGTAAACCTATCTTCCTTTAAGTAGCGATAATATCAGGTATTGTGTCTTGGCGAGGGGAAGTTGACTAAAATAATGGATGAATGGATAAACAAAATGTGGTGTAATGCATTGGAATATTATTCAGTTTTAAAAAGGAAGGAAATTCTGACATACGCTACAAAATGGGTAAACCTTGAAGATGCAATGCTAAGTGAAATAAGCCAATCCTCAAGGCAGATACTGCATGATCCCACTTACTGGAAGTGCTTGGAATATCAAATGAAACAAAATGGTGGGTGCCAGGAGCTAAGGGGAAAGGGAGTTGTTTTATGGTAGAGATTTTCAGATAAAAGAGATGAAAGAGTTCTTGAGATTGGTTAACAGTGTGAATGTACTTGACACTTTTAACCTGTACACTTAGAAGTACTTAAGATGGTAAATTTTATAAGATAAATAAAAAAAGAAATATATAATTCAAGTTAGATTGATCAGGGGTTAATATTAATGTCAATTTTTAAGCATATGTCCTTTTTTTATGGTGCTGGGGATTGAACCCAGGGCCATACACATTTTAGGTAATCACCCTACCACTGAGCTACAGTCCTAGTCCCCAGATTTTTTTTTCTTTCTTTTTAATTGGGAGCTATGAATGTTATTTCATATTTTAAATGAAAAATAAGAGACAAACTTTCATATGACATGTGGTAGTAGACAAGCATATACTTTCCCCAGATCACCGCTATGACTAAACTTGAATAAAGAGAAAATAAAGCAGAAAATTAGGGAAGCCATGTGGAAGGCAGATGAGCCTGAAGCCAGGGGCTGGCCAGATGTTCCTAAAACCTCTTACTTGCATTGGAAATTCATCTGGCATTCCAGCCAGAACCTTAGCCTCAGATGATAAAGGCCACAAAGACCTCTGAGTTCAAGCATCAGCTGGCAGCACCTTACATGTCCTTCTTCAACTCTTCTGTGTAACACAGCAATAACCTTATAAAACTTAGAAGCAGGAACAATCTCTCCTCTAGCCTCTTCCTCCTTTTCTAAGTGTAATGGGGTAAGACAATTTTTCTCTCTTTTTTTCTCCATAATCTGTTGTTTCCAGAGGGATCTGGGAACCAGGGACTTGGTCAGTGGTTTGAAACGTGATCTGGTTTCACTGCAGTGACTGTAATTACTTCAACACACCCTGCTGAGGTGCAATTTGGTGGCTTTATAGGCAGGCTTTTCCGGGGAGGATGGCAGCTGTTAGTCCCTCGACCCTCCCAGAGTGCAGTCCTAGAGCCAGCTGGGTTGCTGCCTCCGTGTCTTTGTGCTCTCCTTGATAATACCCAAGACCTGTTGGCTCCCCTGGAAGACTTGAATTTCATATGGGAGGGGCCTTTCTGTTCGGATAGGCAGCTCATCCCCATTCCCAAACTGTCTTTCTGGTTGCACACAGGACCGTGCTGCCTGTGGAGATCACGGCAGATGGTAATAATACCACCCATTTGCATGTGATACTTGAGTATGCTGTCTTAACAGTAACATCATTTTATAACCTTATAGATGGTCTCACTTGGGAACAGCAACACAGAGCCTGTGCTATTCTCATTTTATGGATGAAAAATGAAAGGGAGCTCAAAGAGGGCCAGAAAATTTCAGAATCTTACCCAAGATCATTCATTGAATTAGAGTAAAAGCTGATCCCAGGACTTTGGAAGGTTGAGGCAAGAGAACTGCCAAATGTGAGTCCAGTTTGGGCAACTTAGCAAGACCCTATCTCAAAAATAAAAGTGTGCTGGGGATGGAGCTCAGTGTGAAAGGCCTGGATTCAATCCCCAGTATTGAAAAAAAAAGTTAGGACTTCTTGATACTACTTCAGAGCTAAACAGGAGAAGGAACCTAAGAGAATTTTTGTGGGATTTCTAGTACTTGGATTAGAAGAGTGACAGTATGATGCATCAGGAAACTGCTCAGTGAGGTGAGAAGAAAGTCACTAGGTCTTAGCAACAATATTCCCCACTCTATCCTGCATGACACTGGATCTAGAGTCTTAATTACTAGGCCAAGTTTTAGGGATCCTATATTGTGCTAAGGAACCAGCATCCAAGATCTGAACTGACACTGTTTACCCTTCACCCCCTGGTTCTGGGTGGCATTTCTCCTTCTTCTAATAGACTCCTTTACTTTTCCTGGTAACTAGGAAAAAGTTGAGTCTCAAAAATAGAGTTGCCAGACTTAGCAAATAAAAACACAGAAAGCCCAGTTAAATTTGAATTTCTGATAAAGCACAAATAATTTTTAAGTAGGAATATGTCTTAAATATTGTATTTTATTTGGCAGCCTTAATCAAGAATAAATAAGAACAATAAACATTCTGGGCTGTTTGGCTGCCTTAAGAACTATTTTAGAACTGCATTAAGAACTATTATTCTTCAGATTCTGTTCCTGGGGAATACTTTTAATTTAAAAAATTTTTTGTCATCTTAATTTTAATAAGGCAGTCCTAAGTTTCAGATAATTAAATTGAAATTGAAACTCTGATCTCCTTGTGAATTCAGGTTCTAGCTTGTTAAAGTTGGTCTCTTCCACACCTGAATTAATTGAATATTGAATTAGGAGGCTAGTTAATTCATCAAGAGAAATATAATTTCATTGTTGACTTGAAACGTCTGAGTCTTTAAGCATGGTGCTCTAAATTCACCTAAGATAAGATCAAAACTTACAGTGTAAAAGAGAAAAATGAAACTGCCTACTGGTGAGATTAAGATGGACAGAACTGTGTGCTGTTTACACAATTAATGGAGGTATATGTGATCATCTCCATGGTAACAAGTCCTATGGAGAGATTCAGAATGTGGGAAGATCAAAGGTTTGGTGTAATAGAAGGTTTGCATATGAAAGGTTTAAAAAATGGTTGAACAAATCTGTAATGTAGAAGGTATGAGGGCAAATACACATCCAGAGAAACACAGCCCTTAATATTGGTCATCAGTTGAAACCTGCATTTTCCTTAAAATGTAAGGTCAAGAAAAGTTCAGATCCTGTCATGCTGCAAATAGCATCCATAAGATCACAGAATAGTGTTAAAGCCTGGAGTTTTACTTCAAGTGTAGTTGTCAACTCTGGCTTGATGGTATTCATTCTCACTGTCCTTATGCAGGCAACCATGTCTCATTGCTTTGTACCCAGCTGTAACTTTACACAGTATTAAGCTTTTACATTTAGGTTCTTCTTCACTCCATGTTAGGAAAGCACAGTGGATATTTATTGGCCATAGCAGAACTCCACCTCTGGAAAGTGCATAAATGGATTGCTGTAGCCATGGAAGTAGAGTGCTGTGATGGATCACTAACAAGGACCCATGGTTTCATTGATTCTTCAGGTCAACAAACACTCAGGGAGGGTCTTCTGGGTGTGAGGCACTGTTCTAGGCCCTGGAATTTATCTGTTGTCTGGGGAGCGGGGGACCCCAAAACCAAACTAATAGAATGAATTCCAAAATCCTTGCTCTAATGAGACATTACAGTCTAGTGAGGGGAGACTAACAGTCCAGATCTTTCATTGTTCATTCCATAGCAAATATTTCTTGAGCCCTGTGTGCCAGGCACTGTTGTAGACACTGGCGTATATTAAGCAGAACAGACAAGCCTTGGCTTATGGTGCTTACAGTATAGGAGGAGGAGCTAGAGAATCTTAACTAATTAGTAAATTCTATATTAGAGGTAGGTGATGTGGGAAAAACCAGAGCAGGAGAAAGGGAAATAGTGATTGATTTAGGGAGTGAGGGTTGCAGTTTTAGATGGGGTGGCCAGGGAAAGCCTTACTGAGAAAGGGACGTTTGTATAAAGATCTGAGCAAATGAAGGAGGGGCCATGGGAATTATCTGGGCCACCACTAACTAGCCTTTGGTTAGGGAGTATGTATGTCATCCAAGCCACACCAGTCTCTGGGAGTTTTCAACCAAAGCTAACTAAAGCCATCACTTTTTTTTCTGTTATAAAAATTATAGTTGACCATTATTTTATACTGAGCTCCTCCACTGGGCCCCAGCAGACCAAGCTAAAAATCAAGATGGAGTTGCTCATGCTAAAGTTCCACAGCATCAAGCTGGGGAATGCACCTAACTTTCTGACCTTCTGAGAAGTCAAGATTAGAAAGGCATTAGCTGAAGCTCAGCCGGTCCCAGAACCCAGAAAGAAGCTCCCTGCCTCCATCCCAGGCTCCTAGGGCAGAGAAGGTGAGCCGCGTGGGTGCCAGAAGCACCCCCCCCACCCCCGTGGAAATGAGAAGACATGTAAACAAGTCTCAAAAACAGACTTCTGGATCACCTACAGGAACCCCAAAGGGAAACAAGATGGAATAATCTCATAATCAACCACCTGGACTCTCTGAACTGGCAACAAAAGAGGATCTGGGAGAAATGAAATCAGAAATAATTACTCAGATAACAGCAAAGATTTTGCTCATGGTGCAAGACATGATTAATAAATCTAGAGAGGACACAGATAAAAAAATAGAGGATCTGAGGAACATGATGGAATTCCAACATAGGAAACAAATGGGATCCATAAAACCGATACAAACAGATTTCCAAGAGATTAAAAACTCCATTGAAAGTCTGCACAGCAGAATGAACCAAAGTGAGGATAGAATTTCACATATAGAAAATAAGATTGCAATTAGTGAACAAGAAAAGAAAAATTGCTTTAAAATTGTAAGGTAACATGAGAAATCAATCCAGCAGCTGCTAGACAATGCAAAGAAGAATAACATAAGACTGATTGGGGTCAATGAAGAAACAGGAGAGAGTGCAGATGACATCAAAAAGCTGTTCACAGAAGTCATGGCAGAAAACTTCCCAAGGAGGGGAAAAGAACTTGACATACAGACAAGTGAGGCATATAGGACTCCAAATAGCCTTGATCAAAAACAATCTACACATAGGCATATAATAGTTAAGATTCCAGAAATCCAACAGAAGAACAAAATTCTACAAGCTGTGAGAGAAAAGAAACAAATCACATACAAAGGAAAGCCCATCAGAATCACAGCAGACTTCTCAATGCAAACCCTCAAGGCAAGAAGAGCTTGGAGTGATGTATTTCAAGCCCTAAAGGAAAACAGCCTCCAACCCAGATTGATGTACCCTGCAAAACTATCTTTCAAAATTGATGGAGAAATAAGATACTTTCATGACAAAGAGCACCTCAGGAACTTCACGAATACCAAACCGGCACTCCAAAAAATGTTAGACAATACCCTAGGAAAAGACAATGAGGATCACAACCCCAGGAAACCCAGCAGAATGAATCCATTGGGCGTGACAAATTAAATGCAAAGGGGGAGAATCCAACAAAAAGAAAAAGTCGTGACAAGACTTTTAAAACTTTTAACTTCATCTCCCTAATGAGTGTATAATTCAATCTTATTATTGTACTCATTAGTATTTTTCTGATTCTAGAGTTGTACACCTTTCCTTGTGCTATACTGGCTATTTATCATCTTCTTATGTCTACATTTTAATTGGGTTGTTTATTAATGAGCTGTAAGAATTCTTTATATATTCTGGTCATAGGTTATATGTATTGTAAATATGGTCTGTTTAAGGACTACTTTTCATTTTAATGATGTCATTTAAAGTTTTGAATTTTGATGGAATCCCATTTATCAATTTTTTTCTTTCATACATCATGTTTTTTGTATCCTGGGTAGTTCTTGCCTACCCTGAATTCATAAATATTTTCTCTTATAATTTCTTCTTAAAGTTTTATACTTTTAGGCTTTCTTATTTAGGTTCATAGATCCCTTCAAGTTATTTTCATGTATGGAAAAAAAGGGTTGAGGTTAATTTTCTATATACAGATACCAGGTGTTCTAGTGCCATTTGCTGAAAACACTATCTCTTCCTCGGCTCTTGAATTGAGTTTATATTTTATAAAATGCTGTTAAATAATCTTTCAAAACTCAGTGGACCGTGTATGTGTGGTTCTATTTCTAGATTCTCTGTTTTATTCCAATGATCTATATGTCTTTCCTTACACCAACACTGCCTTGATTACTGTAGCTTTAGAAGAAGTCTTAAAATTAGGTACTAAATGTCTTCCAACACTGTTTTTGTTTTTGTTTTTAACTTTTCTAGGTCCTTTGTACTCCTACATAACTTTTAAATTTCAGCATCCAATTCTTCATTTATAGCAAGTGTACACAGACCTGAATTTTTATATATACCTTGTGTTTTCTAATCCTGCTAAATTCAAGTGCAAGTTCTAGGGGCTCCTAGAGATTTCTTAGTATTTTCTCTGTAGATGATCATTTCATCTACATACAAAGATTTTGCTTCTGCTGTGCCAATCCTATCCTAATTGTGTCATTTTATTGCCAGACTATTTTGCTGGGGACTAGGTTTCAAAGTTTAATGGACAGATAAAGAGTAAGCATATCTGCCCTTGTTCCCCACCTGAAGGAGAAAGCATTGTATCTTCTCCAATTATATAAGGCATTCTCGCTGGAAGTATGGAGTACATGTCTTTAATCTGTTGAGAAATTTCTGTTCTACTTCTAGTCTCCTGATAGCTTTTACCATGAACAGCTGTAGAATTTAGTCCAGTACTTTTTCTCCAACTAGTGACAGGATCATATGGCTTTTTCCTTTCCTTTGTTAAAATGATGACTTTTGGGGGTGGATCTTCCAAAGCTGAACCAACACTGCCATCCCTATAACAAAACCACTTTCTCCATCCTGCCAGATCTGACTTCCTAAACAAATTTCTATGTTCATACTTTTTTCTTCTATTATCTTTATCCAGTTTTAGGATTGGCACGATGTTGAGTTCCTAAGATGAGGGGAGAAGTGTTCCTTCGTTTTTCTGCTTTAATTGTTTGATATAATTTATCAGTTAAAATGTTTATGAGCCTGTTGTTGTCATATAGGTAGGTTTTCAAGCTAGGAATATACTTTCTTTAATAGGTGCTATTCAAATTTTATATTTCTCTCAGAGTTTCATTAATTTGTCTTCCAAGGTACTTCTTAGAAGTTGTCAAATTTATTTCAAAAAAGATTTTTGTAATATGCTTTCTATATCCTTTTAAATTCTGTAAAATCTGTGGTAATGTCTCCTAGATCTTAATATTATCATTTAAAAAATGTGTAACCGATATTGTGTAACAGGAAGAAAAGGTCTAAAAGACCAGGGGAATTGGGAGGGTTAGGGGAAGGGATAAAAGGGAAAGGGAAAAATATGAGAAGAGGAAAAAAAATAGAAACAAGGTCTTTGCAAATAGAGAAGGGTGGAGGGGGTGGAGGGCAAGGGAAGGGGAAAAAAATAACCAAGATACTCATGTAAAGGTACAATATCCCAATGATGAATGTAACTGCATTTTATACCGAAAATGTACCAATAAACTTAATGGGGGAAAAAAAAAAGAAAGGCATTAGCTGAGTTTCCCAAACTGGCTAGTTTCTTTTGGCAAATTGGCATCACAGTGGCGCTCCCTTTGCATTAATCCTTCATAGCAAAAAAAAGCTAACTTAAGAAACTGGATGTTAACCAGTCATTTTTTGTTACGTTCTTTTCCCCACTTTACATGGAAAGTAACTTTAAAATGACAGCTTCACTTTATGGGGTTTTTTTTTGTTTTCTTCTAAACCTTTTCTATCTATAAATCAACCTCAAAAAAACCAACAAAAACCTAACTGTAAATCAACTTTCTCTGGTCACCCTATCAGAATACTTGTTCTGTTTTATGGAATGAAGTGTTGCCCAATTCTAGAATCAAAAATAAAGCTGATTGAAGAGTTTAAATGGTGTGTGTGTGTGTGTGTGTGTTATTTTTTCCTTATGGTGTTAGAGCTCAAAGCCTTGTACATACCAGGCAAGTACTCTACCACTCTGCTACATCCTTGTCCCTACATTGTAATTTTGTCCTTTGAGGGCTCCAAAGATGCAGAGAAGTAAACCCAGGGTGGTTAACAGCTGTGTCCCCTGCTGTGGGAGGGAATGAGGTTGGAGGATGCAGTGAAGAGGGGACAAAGAACTGGGGAAGGGAGTAGTCGGGGGCTTGTGGTCCCTGGGGCTAAGTCCACTCCTGTCCTTTCCAGTTTGGTGATGGGGGTGCCTATTTTCTTTCTTTCACTTCAGCTAACCCTAGTCAGTTTCTGAGACTTACAGGCAAAGGAGGTGACCACACAGAAGTGGACTGCAGCTACTAACAATGTTTGCTAGAGACAAGTCAACTGAGAGCTCCCATTCTCCATGGCTGGTGCCTTATGTAGTACAGTGGTTGTCCCCAAGGGACCTGCCCAGAGTAACACCTCTTATATGTTTAAGTAATTAGACCTTGTAAATTTTCCACAGTGAGTTGGGCTGTAAACTTATTTGGTTAAATGGGGACATGAGGAATAAATAAGCTGGGTACCAGCTTCCTCCTCCTCATTGCATTCATGATGGCACATTTTCAGACCCTAAACGTGGAGACCATTGTCTAGAAGAAAGGGTAGTATCATGAGTGGAATAAAACAATGCTGTGAAGGCCTGACTTTATTTTCCTCATTTCACAACCCTGGGGAAAAGCACGCTCTGAGCACCACCGAGTGTTCAGGACGGTGGCCGGAGTATTGGGACTTAGACCTTCAAGGGAGTCATAGAGCCAAGGACCAGGTTTCCCTTGGCAAGCCCAAGCTAGGTGAGCTGTTTTATTAGACATGAATCTGTGGGCAAAAGGTTTTTGAATCTAAGAACTGCCTTGCTTGTGACCAACAGAATATGTACCTTCTATTGCTGGAGAAAAAGAGGAATCTGGTGTCTTTCTGACCCGAACACTTCTTCCCCCAGAAATAGACTTTGAAGACTTTGCCCTTCAGCCTGTTGGAGGGAGGCAGCTCAATTCTGATGAGTTTTATACAATCCCACATACTAATTTATCCTCAGGCCCCCGATGAGCTCTACCAGCTATGTTATGTTACTCCGTTAGAATTTCCCTTTTCTCTACCACTGCTGTTTTTCTAAGCACTGCATTATTTTGCCTCAGACATTGGCAAACATTTTTCTGTAAAGGACAAGGTAATTAATGTTTTAGGCCTTGTGGGTCACAAAGACTGTATTGGAATGCCTTAGCTCTGCTGATCTCGGCAAAAAATAAATATGTGAGGCTGAGTTCCAATAAAACTTTATTTACAAAAACAGACAGCTAGATATGACCTACAGGCCATAGTTTGCAGACTTGACACTTATGTTTAGACATTGTGTCAAAACACAGTTTAACCTTTTTCTTTTTGTTAAACATGCTGATAACATTTATTACCTAGTGTAGGCAGGGTTATTGAATTGTAATTTTACTAATATACTGGGGCCTGGGGCCTCCTTTGTATCTTATTTCTGAGAACTTATGATACATTTTTTTTCTGTAAAACAGAAACACTGATCTTTTTATTCTGGTGAGTTTATCTTGTGAACTTTAAACGATTCTTGAAGTAAGAAATAAATGCAATGTTCTTATATTGGGCTAATTGTTACCCCTTTCCTGAAAATTCCTATGTTGTTGAAGTTCTAATCTGTAGAGTATGACCTTATTTAGAAATAGGGCTGTTGCAAATGTAATTAGTTAAAATGAGGTCATCCTGGAGTAGATGGGCCCTAATGTAATATGACTGATGTCCTTATAGAAAGGGGCAGTCTGGACACAGATACATAAAAACAGGAATGCCAGGTGAAGACTGGAGTGGTGCTGCCACAAGCCAAGGAACTACCAGCCTCTAGAAGAGAGGCCTGGAACAGAGTCAGCTCTGTTCTGGCACCTTCAGAGTTAGCACAGCCCACTGATACCTAGGCCTCTGATATCCAGCCTCTGGAACAGTGAGACCATTGTTTTCTGTGGCTTAAACCACTCAGTTTTGTTATGTAGTCCTAGCCAAAGCATACAGTTTTGTTATGAAAAAGGCTGAGCTAATGTGGACCAATCATGGATTTCACCTCTCAGTTGGGATGTGTCAAAAACAAAGCGGAAGGTTGGGCATTTTCTAGAGCATGACCTGGAACTGTACATTTAAAAAGGTGGTTAATGTGTTCCTCGGTTGATCCAGCTATGTAAGGAGGTGCTATTTAGGCCTCACTGAGAAGGAAGGCTTCATTCTTGCATGAAGCAGCCAGGGTACCTGGAAGTGTCCTCCAGCCTTAGGGATGGGCAGCACTAGGTCTCCCTGGGAAGGCACTGGGCCATAGGTCAGCTGCAGCCTCTTTCTAATATATTCTGATCATCTACCATTTCCTCCGCCTCATTGGTTCAAGGTTTCTTATTTAATCCTTAAGATATTTTTTGCATCATTTATACATTTCTAATTTCTGTTGATGCTGAAACACACAGAAGTAGTTTAAAATGTGGTGGAGTGAACTTATATAAATATGAGTCATAAATGAAATCTATTTTAAACATTGAACAGATTTTTATCTCTCTCTACTGTAGGCATGTGTTCTTCACAGAGCTTTCTGCCCAGACCATGGGAAGGAGAGACATGCTCAGATATTTCCACCCCTAAACAACGTGTAGGAGGGAACAAATCCTTTAAGGATAAAATTCTGATATTTCTTTAAGTCTCACTGGTCAGTTTCCTGGCAGCTGTCAGAATTTCAAACACCAACATCTACACTAAAATGAGAATACAGAATACAGATGGCCTCCCATCCACAATCCTGAAGAACTATTTGTCATTCTTCCACTTCATAGTTGTTGACGAAAGTTCCAGTGCTAAACCCACTGTGAACCACCCCTGCTCTGAAATCGTTCCAGAGTGTAATAATAGGGTTGCCAGCATTGACTTCCTCACTTAATAAGGGGCCTGTAGTCCACCGTCTCAACTTAGCACAATCCACAGTCCATAAATGTTCTGCTACAAGTTCTGCATCATGCCTTCTTGTCTCACTTTGCTTTGTCAGTTTCCCTGTCTTCCTTTCCTGGTTTCACTAAGTTCTCTGGCTCTAACATCGGACCAAGGCTAGAGTGGGAAGTATTAGAGATGCCGTGACTACTCTTCCACCAGTACACTTTCTGTGCCAGTGGGTCCTGCCCTAGCTGCCTTTCCTTCAGTAGGAATCCACCCCACTCAAGCATCATTAATGGTGCTTTTAATATATATGTATTAATTTTAAAGATGATAGGGTGGACTTTATTCAAGGCCTGGCAGTAGACATGGGGACCACTGCAGTGGGGTCTTGCTGTGCAATAGGAAGACTGGGCTCAACTCCCTACAATATGTTTTTCTCCTTCCTTCCTTCTGGCTTCCAAATTCTCCAATCTCATGACCCATTTCTGCAAGCGTCTCCTTGTTAGCTATGAAGAAGGAGGAGGCAGTGAGATAGGTGGAATGGAAATGATCATCACTAGCTTGGCAGTTTGGCAAAGATGACCCTCTCTGTTTGTGTGACTTCCTTTGTTCTGTAAACTGAAAGGTCTATAAGGGTTTGTGTTGCCCACCAACAGGGTATGAATCATCCCTTCCTTCTGTGTTTTATACATGCTTTTATGGCTGTACATGTCACAATAGGACTAAACGAATTACTCATTCCCATGCTTATCTTCCCTGTTAGGGAATGCCAGTGACTTCAGTTTTTCCATCCACCTAAAGACTTGAAGGGTTTTTGCTTGCTGGGTGAAAACGAGAATGGTATTAATGTTAAAGCTTAGAAAGCATCTAATATACTATAATATATTCTACTATACTATAATGTAATCTATAATATCTCATTCTTGTACAGTGAAACTGAGGCGCAGGAAATTGAGTCAAGGGCAAATCCCACTCTAGAATTAGATCTTATTACAGCAGACATTAGAGATGCCTGCTGGCTTTGGAATCATGTTAATCTGTGCTTAAAGCCAGGCTCTTCCTCTGGTAGCTGTACCTTGTTAGTGATCCTTTCCAACCTCTGTTTTTTCATTGGTAGAAAGAGCATCCTATTACACTAACAGTTACTTTAGAAGGTTGTTAAAGTGACAAATGAAATAATACCTGCAAAAGTGCCTACTGTGACCCTTAACACCTTGATAAATGGTGGCTCACTCACTTTCTGGCAGTCTTCTCTCTCCTATGTCTGTTCACTCCCCTATAAATATTGAAGAGTTCAGTACTCTTCTCACTACCTCTGTGAGTTTCCTAACATTTAATTGCCCGAGGTAGTGGTTTAGTATTTTGCTGTGGGGTCAGCATTTTCCAGGTGGCACATGGATTAGCTGAATGGTTACCTCTAAGAGGGCAATGAAAGTTTCCCATCTTGTTCCACTGAAACCAAAATGAAGTAACAGGTGCTGGGCCACATTAGGAAACCTGGAATTGAATGCTTCTTGTTTGTTGAGTGGCCTTTGAAATTTCTTGTCAATTTGGAGTTATGTATGGGAGGCAGAACAGTGCCGTGGTGCAGAGCACACACTTCAGGTTAAGCAAACATGGCTTATTAGTTTTACAGAGTTGGACAAGTTGCTCTGGTCTCTGTGCCTCAATTTACTCATTTGTAAAACAGGAATAGAAATAATATCTTCCTTAGGGGTGTTCTAAAGATTTAATGAGATTGTTTACATGGAAGACCTGACATTGATGGCCAGTCAGTAATGGGGGTTATCATTGCTGTTACTGTCATCTCCTGCATTATAATCTGACTCAGAAATCAGTCACATACACTCAAAAGTTCAGTGGGAAAAAGTCCCTTCATAGTACTCTTAACTGTTTAGATTTGTCACTGGTTTAGTGACCCTGAAATTAGGGTATTTTCATCATTTGCAATTACTTTGAACTGTGCTGGTGTGTAATGAACAGAGAGAAATTTGATACTGTGACCTGTCACTGCAAATTATAATCCATTTGGACAAAAGACAAATGACGTTTTGCTGGATGGAAAGCTGGACCTGGAATCAGCAAAACTGGGTTCCAATCTCCACTCTGCCATTAACAAATTATGTGATATTTAGCAAATTGTCATTGGTTTTGCTTCAGTATTTCTCTGAAATATGAAGTGATTGGACTAGATGTGTTTTAAAGAATTTTACAGCAGCAACAACCATTCATATACTCATAGAACAGATTAAACTGTTTGGGGTGGTGGAAATGCAGAAGTGAACATGACGAACAAGTCTTGTGCTCCTGGGGATACATTCCAGTGGGGAGACAGATGTAAACAGAACACGTAAGAAGAAATCATATCTAGGCAGTCAGATGGTGATTGAGGTCATGGAAAAACACAGCTAGGACAGGGAGAGAAAGTACTAGTAGGTATTGGGGAATTGGCTGTACTTTTATCTAATTAATTTAAAAAATTTGAGGTTTGAACCAGGGACTTTGCACTGAGCTACATCCCCAGCACCCCTCCCCCTTTTTCTTCGTTTTTTTAATATTTTAAGTCAGAGTCTTGATAAGTCACTTCATATTCTGGGCTAGGCTCAATCTTGGAATCCTCCTGCCTCTGCCTCCCGGAGTTCTGGGATTACAGGTGTGAATTAGGTGTAATTTTATGTATGTACGTATGTGTGTGTGTGTATGTATGCATGTATGTATGTATTTTTGAAGCGCTGGGTATTGAACCCAGGGCCTTTGTGCTGAGCAATGGTTTTCTAATCCTCACGAATCCTTTTCTAAAAATTTAAATTTTGGGGCAAGGTCTCACTAAGTTGCTTAGTTACCCAGGCTGGGCTAAAATTTGCAGTCTTCTTGCCTCAGCCTCTAAAAGTTGTGGGATTACAGACATGTGCCACTATGACTGGCTGCATTGGCGGTAATTTTAAATGGCATGGTCAGGAAGGGCCTCATATAGAAGGTGACATTTCAGCAAGGCGTTAGGAGGTAGTAAGGAAGACAGCCATCCATTTGGTTGCTAGGAGGAATGCCTCCTACCTGGATAAAATAGTAAAGCTATTCAGAGGGGAGGATGGTTGGCATAGTTGAAGTAATAGTGAAGAAGGGAGCATAACAGAGAAGACTCAAAGAAGGAGAGAGGAGAGATGGGAACAGAGAGTGGCTTAGGGAAGGCCAGACCCTGAAGGGCTCTGGAGCCATTTTCCAGATTCTAGCTTTCGCTGTCAGTGAAATGGCAGTCATTGAGGGGTTGAGTAGAGGAGTGATTTGTTCTGACTTATGTTTTAAAGAGATTCCTCTGGCTGCTATGTAGAATTTAGTCTAAGAGTGAGCAAGCAGAACAATCAGAAATGATGGTGGCTTGGGCCAGTGTGGGCAGTGAGGTAGTGAGAAGAGGTAAGCCTTGGAAATATTTTGAAGGTAGAGCTGGCAAGATTTGCTATAGGACTATGAGTTGGCGGTGGTGGTGGCAGGGAGTGTGGGTATCAAGAGTTCTTGGCCTGAGCAACTGGATGGATGCAGTTGACATTGATTAAGACAGGCAGTGGGGAGAAGATGGGGAGTTTGATTTGGGGAAAATTACATTTCAGATACCCATTAGGCATCCCAGTAGTCAGCTGATGAATGAGTGCAGAGTCAAGCAGAGAGAGCTCAGTCTAGGAGTTGTCAGTATATAGATGATATTTACATCTAAGAGACTGGATGCAAGCACCACAAGAGTGGTCATAGAGAAGGATAGAAGTCCAAATCCAGTCTTGAGATCTACAGTGGGAAAAAGGGTAAAGGAGATATGAAACCAACAAAGTTTCCCCAAAAGTGGTTGGCCTCTGAGATAGGAAATCCAAAAGAGTGTGGTGTCCAGGAAGCCAGATGAGGAAGGTATTACGGGCTGTGACTCTATGATATATAAAACAGTCTGAAGAAAGGAATAGGTGGCTGTGAGATATTCATGCATCAGCAAGTATTAGAAACCATTGTTGCCTGAGGTTCCTGAAAGCATAGGGCAGGGCTGGGTTAGCTCAGGTTAGGAGGAGGATCTAAGTGGAAGTGGTTTATGGATTTACGGTTAGGCCTTTTCTAAGGGACTGACAGACTGTGGTCCTATAATGAAGTATGAATAAAAGACCAAAAGAGAATTTGATGAAAGAGAAAAGAGTTATCATTTTGGATCAAAATTCATCTCAACCACAAGCTATGAAATACTATTCTTGTGTTTTTTTACATAAACTCTTAAGTACTTTTGGTGAAGAGTGTTGAGGGGTAATACCCAGTCTGAAGAATTCCCCAGGTTATTCAGAAATTCTGAGTTTTAAATTGTTTCTTTTAGAAGGGCGTCTGAAGATGAAAGTTAGCCCCTGTCCCTTTCAGCAGTGAATTATGTTGGCCTTTCTTAATATTACCTCATTTTTAAGAAATGGAAACTCTTTCACAATGTTTAATGGGCTCCTCACATGTTATTTCATGGGCCATTAACATGACTGTATAATAAAATTGATGTTTAAAATTCCCCACTTATTCCTTGTACGGTGTGAATATGCAGTGACCCTGATTAATCTGTGACAGAAAAGAGCAGGAGCAAAGCCATCTGACAGGAAGTAAGAATGCTGAGAAAACACAGGAAGTGGCGCCCTCCCTGCCTATTTGGGAGAAAGTAAGTCATCATCACAATCGCTATCGTTTATGTTTTATAGTCATCTTCTTCTTAGTCTTCACACAAATCTGATGAAACAATATTGTCCCTGCTCTGAGAGAGACTTCTGGTTAATTTAGATTTCTTAGGTCCCTCTGTCAGAAGGGGTATGTTAGGGACTGAGTTCTCCCCCCAAAAGTCACATGCTGAAGTCCTAACCCTCAGTACTTTAGCATGTGATGAATTTAAATATGGGAACTTTAAAGAGAGAAAGTTTAAGTGGGTCATATCTTGAGGCCCTCATTGAGTATTCTGTGTCCTTATTAGGAGAGGATGAGACACTGGGGAGGTGTGCATACAGAAGAGATGCAAGATGCAGGCCATCTGTAAGCCAAGAAGGGAGGCCTCAGGAGAAGCCAAGCCTTCCAACACCATGATCTTGGAATTCCAACCTCCAGAACTGTGAGAAATCACAGTTTCTGTTATTTAAGACACCCAGTTTGTGATGTTTGCTATGGCAGCCCAAACAGAATAGGACAGAATGTAATCAGGTCTTCAGCAGATGTATTTTGGAGCACTTCTTATGAAATTGGTCCCCTTCATCATCTACAAAAGGGGAGGGCCAGCGTGGTCACATCTGGGTCACATGACTCTTCTCTCCCTGCCCATAGTTATAGACCAGGAGTGGATGACGGGCTCACAGCAATTGAATCTCTGTGCTGAGAGTTTGTAATTGGAGAACTGCAAAGTGGAGGTCAAGGACCTGAATGCCACAGAATCTTGAGGCCATGTATTGGCTGTGAAGTACAGCTTGGCCTTCCACTGAGAATGCAGGAGATTCATAGAAAGATAAAGTCACTGTGTAACTCCATTATCACCAGGGAGATGAAAGAAGCTGCCTAGAGATGTCGGGTTCCTAGAAGATCCTGTTCTACCTCCTGCCATGGAATTTCTGGGAGCACCTTCATATCCTTCCAACAAATCTCCATTCACTTGCTTAGTTTTAGTGGTTTTCCCCTGCTTGCAGCCAAACAGATCAATCTCCATGCTCATGTTTCTGGTGTGCCAGGGGCCATCTGAAGAAATCCATCATCCCTGACAGCCCAGTGGCATTCCTGAATATACAGGATCTCCCTCATTCAATAATATATCTTTGTCAATTTTTGAAAATATGTAAGCGGTACCATATTATTAGGGTTCTCCCGAAAAACAGAAACAAGAGATCATACATATAAAAGGAAATTTATTTCAAGGACTTGGCTTGTGCAGTTATGGGAGCAGGCAAGTCTGGAATTAATGTGGAGGCTGACAGTCTGGGAACTTTCCAGCAGGTGCTAATGTTGCTGTATTAGATAGAATTTCTTCTTCCTCAGGGAATCTTCAGTTTTGCTCTTAAGGCCTTTCATTTGGGGAGATGAAGCCTATCCACGTTATCAAGGGTAAAGTCTTTTTACTTAAATTCAGCTAATTGTAGATATTGGCCACTTCTATAAAACACCCTCAGAGCAACTAAATTAATATTTGCATAAATAACTGGGTCCCATAGCCCAGCCCACTTGCTACATAAAACTGACTATCATAGGTGCACATGATCTTCTGGTTCTGAGGACCAAAGAAAGTAGGCTAGAAACAAAATGATTGGCAGCCCCTGCCATTCACATGTCACCATCCAGGATGCAAACTTGGATCATCACAGGAAAGAGACCAGAGGGCTGAGCATACTTCATAGATTAGGGGAAGATTCATTAAGAGGCTCAAATGGAAACTAGACCTTAAAGGATCTGTAGAATTTTGATGTAAGAAGAGGGATGGGGAATACCCCAAGTGCTTGAAAATGTAGGTTGCGGGCCAGAGCATGCACTTTCTTAAAAGCAGGACCAGTTTGAATCTGAGTCAGGAGGCAGCAGTTTATGCTCGGAGTTTTCAAGAAGGCAAGAGGTATGCTGCGAGCTGTGCTTTGGAGCACCTCGGAGGGGTGAGGCTGGGATGGAGTCAGCAAACCATCGTTAGGCTGTGGTAAGGTTTGGGATTAGATATGACTACAGCCTGAGCTGTGGTGATTGAAGTGGGACTGGAAAAGAGAAGATGTGGACCAAAGAAGCATGACTCAGATAGCATCCTCTCCACTGGGTGATGAGGGTACCCAGGGTTCTGAAGCCAAATGGCTGAATGAATGGTAGAGCCAGCCACCAACACCCACAGCCAGGGTGAGGAATTTTAGACTCCTGCCTCTCACAGTGTTCTGACCCACTGAGGTTCATTCTCCCCTGCTTTGCCCAGGTTCTGTTTCCCCAGTACATCTCCACTAACCATCTCTCAGTTAGCCCTTCAGTAACACATCAGGATCAGGAGAAGATCCTGGTTTTGTGGAGCCTGAAGCTTAGACTGCTTGAGTGGTCCTCTTTAAGAAAAATAAGACAAAATTAGAAACAGGATCTTGACAGAAGTCTGAGCAACTGTGGAGCCCTAAAGCTTCATACTTCTATTATTCGGGTTCTAGAAAGTCTACCTCTGAACACCACATCAGTTAGCAAATATGTCCACTCACCTAAGCTCACGTTCATTTGGAAATTCTCTATTTTTCTCTTGAAGGAAAGCTCCTGAAAAACAAATGGCTACAATTTTGGTCTAAAAACTACAGACTTTCCTGCTTATAATCAGACCTTGAGGCAGACTTCCAGAACTTGAAATTTCCCGAGCCTTACAAGAGGGATGTGGAATGGCTACAAAGGACCACTGGGCATAGGGGGCCAGGAGGAAGATGCAGAATGAGGGACTAACAGCTGAAGACCCATAGCAGCAGTCAACAGTGGCAAGAAACATCAGTGAGAAAAACGATAAGAAGAGGCAGAGGGTAAGGGAAATCTTAAGAGGCAGAGAAAACAGAAAGCAATTTGGTTCACCTAAATTTGGTCAGGATAATATTTTCTGCAGTTAGGCAGAAGATGAAGCTTGTGAAATTATGCTTAAGTTTAGTTACAGCATTTTTTTTAAAAAAGGTACCATTTATTGCTCACCCAAGTATAAAATTTGTACCTGCTCTTTGTGGTGGTAAAGATGACGCCTTAACTGGTGTTTCTCCCTGACTCTGCCCGCCCTTCTGCCTGCTCTTCCTTCCTTCCTTCCTTCCTTCCTTCCTTCCTTCTTTCACCACTAATCAAACTCAGGTCCTCATGCTTGCTAGGCAGGTGGTGCCCTGCTGAGCTGCATCGTCAGCTTGAGGCTCTGGCTCTGTCTACAGATTGTTCTGGTTGTCTCATCTGGTTTGATCACTGGTTTCCAGAACTCTGGTTTAATGTACATTGTGCACTACCACTGAGTTGAATATTGAGGGGTCAGAGACATAGCTAGTAAGACTCTTTCACTTCAGGAAACAAGTTGGGAAATGTATTAGTTTTCCATTGTAGTGAAATATTAAGATAATTGACTTATAAGAGGAAAGGTTTATTTTTTCCCCTTAGATTCTTTTATTGGTACATTTTAGGTATACAATACATTTACATGTATCATTGGGTACTTGTACCTTTACATGATATATCTTTGTTCTTATTTTTTCCCCATTTCCTGTCCTCCCTTCACCCCCTCCACCCTTAAGGAAAAATGGAAACAAAGTCTTAGGAAAGGTTTATTTTGTCTCACAGTTTTGGAGGTTCTAGTCTAAGATTATGCAAACCCCCTGCTTTGAGCCAGTGTTGTGGATGCTGGAGTGCAATGGTATAGAGCGCATGTGAAGTAAACAGCTCATGTCATGGCCAGGAAGCAAAAGAGAACAAGGAAGAGGCCAGGCCAGGGTTCCACAGTTTCCTTCAAGACTCACCTTTAGTGATCTAAGAATCTCCAAGTAGGCCTCACTTTGTAAAGATTCACCACCTCCCAATAAAGCCACCCTGAGGACCAAGCCTTTGACGTACATTCAACATCCAAAGTATAACAGGAAGTCAAGGTAACTTTCATAAAATAGGAAACAATACAAGCCTGAAATACTAAGGCGAGAGAGTGTAAGTGCCATTGGAATTCAGAAGACAGTGGTGAATGGGGATTGAAATGGCCTAAGCCCTTGCTACTCAAACTGTCCCTGGGCCAGCAGCATTAGCCTGACTGGGAAGTTGTAAGAGTTGCAAAATCTCAGGTCTATTTGGATTTCCATGGATTAGAATCTACATTTTAACAGCATCTTCATTTGTTGTATACACCTTAAAGTTTGGGAATCACTGCTTTAAGACACTCAGTTCATAAATTTAAGCAATGGGCAAGATACGGAGAAGCTTAGTGTTTATTAATGTTAAATGTCTTTAGATCAGTAGTTCTAGCTCAGATTTAACAAATGGAATCATCCGTGTTGCCTTGGCATTGAAAGACTTCTAATTTGTAAGAGAAAGCCTGGATAAAATGTGAGGGGGAAGAAGGTGGAATTCCAAATAGTAATATCATTTAGAAGAACTATTTATGTAGATAAGAAAGATGAAAATACTCACAAGAATAAACTCTTCCTCCTTTTCTGAAGGCAAGACTCCTGTGGGAAAGCATACATATAAATGTACGTATGTGTGTACATATAAAATCATCTTGCTTGGAATTTGTAACCCCAAAAATATTCTTGTTAGGATATATACATGTATACCCACACATATGGAGCCTTCTTGGAAAATCTGCACATCTTGAATCTAATTTCATTTTTCACTGTTTTGCAGTGCTGGGCATTGAACCAAGGACCTCTAGCATGCTAGGCAAAAAATACATCCTCAGGTATTTAAACAAATCATTGTTCAATAAATTAGTAATGATATTACAAAGATGAGCAGTAGAGATTCTTGACAAGGTGAAAAGATGAACTTGGACACAAATGTTGAGGGAAATGGGAAGTGATGGTTTGACGTGTATTTAGACCAGGGTTGGCAAGTATTTGCTGTAAGGACTAGATAAATATTTTAGGTTTTGTGGGCCATACTGTCTGAGCCTCACCCTCAGCCTACTAATCTTGTTTATATGGAATGTGGCAGTTCATCTCAAAGACTTGCATGAGAAGAAATACTTCTCACAGTTAACTAATAGGCATCTAACTCCTGAAGTCTTGTACAGCATGGATTCTTTTGTTTGGCAGAAGAACATAAAATTTTTATCTTTTTCTTATCTGCCTTTGGCCAAAGGAAAGTAAAAATATGGACAATTTCGGTAGCTACTTAAACATTTAAAGAGGCTCTTATTTATTGGGCCCATATCAAGTCACCTCCCTCCATAGCTGTCTGAGCTTGCTCCTCAGCTTCCTTCTTGCCCACCCCCCCCCGCCCCATCTCCAGCTCCATCTCCATCTTTGTTCTCATCTCCCCCCTCCATTTGGTCTCCCACTGTGGCTTCTTGACCGTCTCTAATGCAGTCACACTGTCCCACACACATACTGAAGTCTCTCACCTCCTGTCTTTGTTCATGCTCTACTTGTTTTTTCCACTGGGACTGATCTTTCCTTTGGTTCTTTGAATCTCAAATGTTATATTCTCAGGTGCTAGAAGTTAATCCGCATCTGGACCTGAAGGCATTTCTTCTGTGCCTCTCTAATGCTTCATGGAACATTTTTTTTTCCCAGTGCTGGGCATTGAGCCCAGGGTCCTGTACATGCTAGGCAAGTTCTCTACCATTGCACTACATCCCTAGCCAAGGACTCCCAAACTCTGCTTTGAATGTCCTGGCAGACTGTAAACTCCTTGAAAGCAAGGATTTTTGCTTTATTTAGCCTTAATATCTCACACACCCTCTACAAAGAATAGATCCTCAGGTATTTAAACAAATCATTGTTCAATAAATTAATAATGATATTACAAAGATGAGCAGTAGAGATTCTCGACAAGGTGAAAAGATGAACTTGGACACAAATGTTGAGGGAAGTGGGAGGTGGTTTGATATGTATTTAGACCAGGGTTGGCAAGTATTTGCTGTAAGGACTAGATAGTAAATATTTTAGGTTTTGTGGGCCATACTATCTCTGTCTCAGCCAATCAACTCTGCCCTTGTAGTGTGAATAGTCATAGATAAAATGTAAGTGATGAGTGTGGCTGTGTTCCAATACTACTTTATTTATGGACATTGAATTTCATGTAATTTCATGGAATATTATTCTTTTAAAATTTTTCTTTGGGCATCTAAAACTTTAAAACTATCATTAGCTCACAGGCAGCAGAAAAATGGGGTGGATGGATTTGGCCAGAGTTTGCCAACCCCTTATTTAGGACAATAATTAAAATGTTGCAATTAAAGAAGATTCACATCAAAGTTTTTATGTTGGTCAAAGGACAGTGATTGAGTAAATTATAGTACAATTAATTGAGAAATTCTTTACAGCCAATTAAAATAGTACAAAGATTATGTAGCAACATAGAAAATGCTATGATAAATTGCAAGTTGAAAAGGCAGATTCCAAAATTATGTCTACTCGATTCTAACTATGTTGAATGAATCTTGAATAAACTCTGTGCAAATTATGTATGCACAAGGATTGAAAGGGAAAATGAAAGCAGTTTGATTTGTATGAAGTTGCGACTGTGGGTAATTTGTTTTTACTTAAATGTGAATATCAAGCTTCCTTCTAATTCTCAGATTCTATGCTGCCATTACCACAGACATTAAGGTCAGACTATTCATCAAGCAAGCCCCCTTCACAGACAAGGAGGAAGAGGACATAATTTGGGTTGGTCAGACAGAGGTCAGGAGAATTTTAAGTAGTGTTTCAATTAATCACTGCTATGTGATTAAAAACCCTACACTTAGTGTCCTAAAACAACACCATTTCATCTGTTTTGCTCATGGATTCTGTGGGTCATAAATTCAGTGAGGGCCAAGTAGTAATGGCATGTCCATACTCTGCGATGTTCAGGAATCCCTGAGTGGACTACAGGTGTCTTGCAGGGCTGGGTGCTGGAGGATCTACCAGGATGGCTTCTTCATTTCTATTAGCATCTGGGCAAGGATATCTTTTGTAAGGCTGTCAACATAAAGTAAATAAACCGGGTGGCTTAAAACAACAGAAGCTTAACTGTCTCACTTCTATAGACTGGAGGTCTGAGAAGAGGTACTAGCAGGGATGTGAGGGAGAGTGTGTTCCACACCTCCCTCCTATCTTCTTTGCAATCTTTGACATTCCTTGGCTTGTAGAAGCAGCACCCAAGTCTCCCTTCATCTCCACATATTGTTCTCTCTGTGTATCTATCTCTGCATTCAAATTTCCCCCTTTTATGGGGATGCCAGTCATACCGGATTACGGTCTGCTCTAAAGACTTCATCTTCCCTTCATTATCTGCAAAGACCCTGTGTCCAGAGAAGCCCACATTCACAGGTCCTGAGGATTAGGATTTCAGCATTTTGGGGAGCTGGGCCTAGCTGGGACTATCGGCCACTGTGCCTACCCGGGCCTCTCCACTTGTCATGCAGCTGGGTTCTGAAGGGAGCAGCCCCAAAGCAGGCACTGTAAGTGAACTCGGTAGAAGCTGCATGGCTCTTGATGTACTATCTTTGGAAGTCATACTCAGTGGGTAGAGCAGTCATGAAGGGCCCAGTTTCAAGATGAAGAACATAGACCTCCCCTCCGCATGGGAGGAACATCAGAGAATTTGCAGCCATTTAAAAAAATAGACTTCCGTTTGTAGAGTAGTTTTAGGTGGACACCAAAATTGAGAGGAAGTACAAAGATGTCCATATTCTTCCTGTCCCCACACATGCACAGCCTCATCTGTTATCAAGACCCCCACCAGAATGGCACATTTGTTACATCTGATGAACCTACATGACACTGTTATTCCCCAAAGTGTATAGGTGATATTAGGCCTCACTCTTTTTTTTCTTTCTGCAATGCTGTTCTGCTGAGCCATGCTTGCAGCTCCAGGGCTCACTCTTAATGTTGTACATTAATGTACATCTTGTCCATGTATAATGACATGCATTCACCATTATAGTTACACACAGAGTAGTTTCACTGCCCTTAAAACCTTCTGTTTGTAGTCATTCTTAAAAACCACCACAAATAGGTTTTGAACCCAAGGTTTATGGACCCACTAGGTATCTGTAGTTGGTTTCTGAAGCATCTGCAAAACCACAGAAGCCTCCAGTGTGCTGTCTTGAGCCCACATCCTTTTTCTGCAGCATTGGTCCTGTGCGTCTATTCTATGCTCTAAAGGGTTTATGACCTGCAAATGGTTTGGAAGTATTAGAATATTGGGTCCATCTGCGGCTTCCAAACACAATATGGCTTGTCTTCCTTTTTCTAACTCAGATTAAATGTTTCCTGTCTCTAGCTTGGCATGAGAGGTGGCCTCCTTCCCCAAGGCAGCTCCTGCCATCTGCCAAATGGTGTTGTTTTGTGATGCCAGTGTCCTTGAAACCATGTAACAGCCTTAGAGTGGTCCCAGAATGCTCTAGCTCCTCAGATGACAGGATGGAATTGAAAAGTCGCCTATTCTGGCTCCCCAGACCTGGGAGGTCTGTGGTACTCCTCACTTACCCCACAGCAGGACTAGAGAACCAATGTGCCGCAGCAGTCAGCCCCTTCTCTTCTCCTTCGAGCTTCTGTATTCTTTATGTGCCCATCTGTTTCTTCCACTAGCTAGCAAACTCCTCTGAGAGCAAGCATCTGGCTTATTCCTCTTTATATTAATATTTAGTACCATGGCTTGCATGATAGTACTAAAAGTGATTGGTGCATTAAAAACATCAAAGCTGAGCTGCAGAAAGTTAGCATAGATCCCTGAGGACTGTGGTACCAGCTTTGGTCACAAAGGTGCTGGTGATTCATGCAATTAGAACCGAGCCTCAAGGGCTCACGGTGCCAGGAAACTGTCCTTTGGGGAAAGGTGCCACATACGAGCAGGAATCGCAGAAGGCCAAGATATAAATGAGATTTGAGAGGTGGGGGATTTGGGTAGTGGAACTTGGGTTCTAAGCCTAGCTCCGTTGCAGATAATCTGTGGGACACTGCCTAAGGCATTTCTGAAGGGGTTAGTGAGAGCCGAGTGTGAATTGTGGCTTCCTATGTATTAACAGTGAATGAGGCACCTGGCGTATAGGGTAAATGTCAGGCCCTAAAGCCAGACTACCTGGGTTGGTATCAGGCTCATCCTCTTACTGCCTGTCTGACCTTGAGCAATAATAAGCTTCCCAGAGCCTTAGCTGCCTTTTCTGTAAAGTGCCTACTTCATGAAATCAGTCTCCACTGAATGCTCACCATGCATCGTGCCAGGCACTGATGTGAGTGCTTAGCACGCACTTCCTCTTTTAGTCCTCATAGCCTTGCACATTAGGTCAAGCATACAGACAGGATAACTTGCCCACAGTCACTCCACTCTGAAAGGAACAGCTGAGATTTGAATCAGGCAGTCTGGCTTCTGGAGTCTGTACCCTTGACCACTGCATTACCATACAGTGACAAGATCACTTAAATTGCTTAGTGGATGGCAAGAGTTCAACAAATATTCGTTCACTGGCCCCGGTGAAATAGACTTAGGGGACCAACACTTCTCCTTGGTTGCTGAGTCCATATTCCTTGGTGTTTTCTAGCTTGCCTAGTGCTTTGATGAAAAATATAACTTATTTATTTATTTGGTACTAAGAATTGAATCCAGGGCTTTCACACTAAGCTATAGCCAGCCCTTTTAAATTTTTTTAAAAATATTGAGAGTCTCACTAACTTGCTCAGGCTAGGCTTGAACTTGCAGTCCTCTTGCTTTAGTTTCCCAGAGTAGTGGAATTACAGGCGTGCGCTCCCATACCCCACCGAAAATATATGGTTCATTAATCTCTGCAAGAACTTTAGAATCCCCACCACTCTTGTATAGGCTACTTCGGGAAATTCTGCAAGGGAAATAGTGAAGTACTGGGGCAGAAATGATAATTGATTCCACTCCAGTTTCAGTTCCTATACCAGGAAGAAAGTCATTCTTCATGCAGCATATAAACCTTGCAGAAACATAATACCAATTTGTATTTAATCTGTGCTTGGGATATGCCGCCTCTTGTGAATGTGTGACAGCTGGTGTCCTGTTCTTACATGCTTATGAAGATCAATACTCTCTGCCTCAGACTTTCGACTGCTATATGCAATTAGCATGTCTGACTTATTATTTATGGCACAGATGCCAAACATCAGGTCACAAAACATTTCTTTGTCGCTTCTGCAGTTGTTGATCCTGTTGGAGTTCAAGTCTATCTGACAATTTTCCAGCTTGATTTTTGATTCTGTGGGAAGATTCAGAGATCATGATATTCTGAGTCTTCTCCCCTCCCATTTCTATCAGGTGGTGACCAGGGCCTATGTGTTGAAGATGGGGAGTGGTTGTTAGTGTGGTGGAGAAAGTGGATCTAGTTCATAGTAGATTTTGTAGTAATGGGCTTAATCTGGGACAGGCCGGGCACTATTGTTGAATATATACCTACTCTGTTCAGGCATCAAGTTAGGAGTTTTCCAGGTCGAATATGAATAGACACAAAGCTCTTGATAGATCAGCAGTTTGTGGGAGGCATTGGGGGAGCATTCATTGTTGGTCCATTGTGTTCCCAGGGGCTATTGCTAGCTTAACAAGTAATAACAACCCTAAACTCCTGCCTCTTATCTTTACCCCTTCTTCCCACGGGGATGGTGGTCCTTGAATTAACTGTTGTGTCCATGGTTTTTAGTGTAGGTTGAATAATAGCAGTACAAAGATATTGTTATAATCCCTGGCATTTGTAAATATTTATTTGGGAAAGAGATTATATTAGTCAATTTACCATTACTGTAACAAAATAAATGAGATAATTTATAAAGAGAAAAGTTTATTTTGGCTCACAGTTTTGGAAGTTTCAGTCTATGGCTGGCTGGACTCATTGCTTCTGGGCCTATGGCAAAGCTGCATATTGTGGTAGGGAGCACATAGAAAAGCTTCTCAAGTAATGGTTGCTGGGAAGCAAGAAGAGATAGGAAGAGATTGAATTCTCACTATTCCCTTTGACCTAAGATCTCCCTCTAGGTCCCTGCTTCTTAAATGTTCCATGACCACCTACTATTGCCATGGGTTGGGGATCAATCCTTTAACACATGGGCCTTTGGGGACACTTATTGGTCATTGACCCTGGTCACATCCTCCAACCTGGCTGGATTTCATTTGGACAAAGCTCATTGTGTGTGTGTGTGTGTGTGTGTGTGTGTGTGTGTGTGTGTGAGATACTGGGATTCAATCCAGGGTCTCATGCATATTAAACAAATACTCTCCCACTTAGTTACACCTCCAGTGCATTTGTTTTACTTTTTTTGATACAGGGTCTCATTAAGTTGCCTAAGTTGATCTTGAACTTTCAGTCCTTCTGCCTCAACCTTCTAAGTTGCTGGGATTACAAGTGTGCTCTGCCATGTCTGGGTAAAGCTCAACTATTGATCTTCATCCATCTGCTCCTAACTCTCACTTTGTTTCTGCTATATAGTCTGAATATTTGTGTTTCCACAAAATGCACCTTTAAATCCTAACCCCCAGGGTAATAGTATTTGTAGGTGGGCCTTTGAGAGATGATTAGGCCATGGGAGTAGGGCCTAATGAAGGGGTCAGTGCCCTTATAAAAAAGGCCCCAGAGAGCTGCATCACACCTTCCATCATGTGAAGAGACAGTGAGAAGACAGCCATCCATAAGCCAGGAGATGGCTTTTAACTAGACACCAAATCTTCCTTGACCTTGGAATTCTAGCCCTTGGAACTGAGAGAAAGAAATTTCTGTTGTTACAACTATGAGCGTAGGGATCTTGTTATACTAGCAAATGGACTAAGACAGTTGTGATGGTTAAGCTTGATTGTGTCAACTTGTTTGGGTTGGGGGCTGCCCAGGGGATTGATGGAGCACACTCCTGGGTGCGCCTGGGTGAATCATGGAGGTGTGATCTTGGATACACTATCTATCTATGTATCTGTCTGTCTGTCTGTCGCCTTGTTCTTCCTCTCTGGCACTGTTCCCCTGCTGTTTCCTGGACACTGTGAACTAAGCAGCTTTCTTTGCACTGCTACTCCTTTTTGGCAAGATGATTCTACCTTGGAGCCAGCTGAAAATGGACTGAATCTTCTTAAAATGGGAGCCAAAATCAAACCTCTCCTTTAAGCTGTGGGTGTTGGGTATTATGTCCAGCAGTGGGAAAGTGGACTAATATAACAGTTCTGAATTTGGGTACTGGAGAGAGAAATGTTATTTATCAATCCCTTTAAAGCCCCAAGCCAGTGTCTGGGGCTTGGATCTGTAGACTGGATGGAGAGAGATGGGATGTGTTGACATGGGTGAAAAGGTCCTTTTGGGAGGAAAAGCCAGGAGTGAAATTAGCAGTGAGAATTCTAAGCACAGCTGCCTGGGTTCAGATCTGAGTTCTGACCCTTCCCAGCTATGTGGCTATGGGCAGATTAGTGTTTCTCTCCTGCCCAATTTTCCCATTTGAAATGTAGAAATGAATATGAGCCTCTGCCCTCAGAGGTGTGAGGATTAAATAAATATATTCATCTACAGCACGTAGGACAGCTTAATCAATGAGACACATAGGAAGCTCCCAGTAGATGGAAGCAGTATACTATTCTCTAGAAAAATAGGAGAATGGAGAAGAGGTTGCCCATAGATGCAGATATAAGCTCTGTCCCTTCAGATGAGTGAGGGTAAAATTCAACAGCATTTAAATGTTGTGCCTGATCCATTGCTGAGATGACCAGTAACAACTTGAGGCCTCAGGAGGCTGAGGGAGCCACAGGGATTGGCAGGAGGTCACTGTTCTTTGAGTCATGAGTGGACAAGGCACAGCTTGGGCATTTGGCAGCACAGATAGGGGTCTTTGCCAACCTTGTGGACAGCAAACCATGGCATTACTTTTATGCTATACTTACTACTACAACAGCCCGCAAGAGTCAGGCTCTTTCATCTTCAGTATCTTAAAAGTACTGGGAAGGAGAATGAGCATTCATTCTTACAGTGCATAGTTACTGAGTGCCTGCTGTGTGCCTGGCTGTGGCAATGCAAGAGTGAATAAATCAGTTTCTGCTTCATGGTGTGTATTTTAATGATGAGAGAGAGACCATAAGCAAATAAAGGTAGGAGATATAAAAATAGTAATTCAGAGATGGTAAGGGAGATGGAGAAAAATAAAACAGGTAAAGGAGGAACGAGAAGGTGAGAGAAGGAAGGAATAGTTTTAAATAGGATGGTGCATTAGATTCCTAGCTCTGCTGTAGCTGATTACTGTAAACTTACTGCTTCATTTTACTTCTGAAGTCAAAAGTCCTAAAATAAGGGTGTTAGCAGGGCAATGTTCTTTCTGGAAGGTTTGTGGGAGATTCATTTTACTTGAGTTTTCCAGCTTCTAGGAGTCTCCTAGGTTTCTGGACTCCTGGCCCCATCTTCCATCTTCAAAGCTGGCAGTGTGGCATCATCACAGCTCCTTCTCTGACTCTTGGGTCTCCTGCCTCCCTGGGCCCTCTTGGATAATCCATGGTACTCCCGTCTCAAGAGCCTCAATTTAATTACAAGTACAAAGTGCCTTTACCATGTAAGATAACATACTTGTAACTTGTAGGAGTGAGGGCATGGGCATGTTTAGAGGGCCATTTTCTACCTCCTATGGCAGTCAGAGAGACCCCAGTGAGAAGTGACATTTGAGAGAGACAGGAGGTGCTAGGCAGCTAACCTGGAAAGAACAGACAGGGCCATTGAAGGGAAAGGTCTGCCTGGTATGACTGAGGAACAGCAAGGGCTGACCAGTTACAGAGTAATGAGGAAGGGAGGGTAGCAGGTGTCTTGATGAGGTTTAAGAGTGGCCCAATTGTGTATCAGTCTACCCATAATGAAGAAGGTGGAAGGCCTTGACTAATTTACTCCAGATCATCCAGGCATTAAGGAATATAGACCTCGTGTTTTAGTCAGCTATATATTGCTGCAACAAAACACCTGAGATAATCAACTTAAAAGGTTCATGGTTTCAGAGGTTTCATTCCATGATCACTTGGCTCTCTTACTTTTGCCTATGCTGAGGCACAGCGTCTTGGTGATGAGAGCCTAGCAAGGAAAACCATTTACCTCATGGCAGCCAGGAAGCAAGAAGGGGAGCAGGGTCAGGATTTCAATATCCTCCAGGTCAAGGGCACATTCTCAGGAACCTAACTAGGCCCCACCTCTTAAAGGTTTCACCATCTCCCAGTAGTGCCACAGACTGGTGACCAAGCCTTTATCACATGGACCTTTGGAAGGACATTCAAGATCCAAGCTGTAGCATCTGGGTTTGAAATCCATAGCCTTTGGACTCCAAAACTGACCTGCACTTCTGAGTGGGTGCGTCTCTGATCAAGGACTTTAGCCCCCACTGTCAATGTCATGTCCTCTCTGAAGCCTTCCTTACCTACCCAACTCTGAATTAGGTGTCTTTCCTGTGTGCACTTATACTAAATCCCACACTTATTCCTAGGAGACCTCTTTTCATACTGTAAATAATTGCTTGACTTGAGGATCTGTATCTTGCCCTTAATATCAGGACCATGTGCTATTTATCAGTGTACTCTTAGAGCAGAATGCATAGCAGGTACTCAGTGTTAGTTAAATGAATGAATGAAATTAGCAGTAGAAGTATAAACTCCCTCAGCAAGTTAATAGATGTGTCCCAGAAAAACCAAAGATCAGGAAATAGCACATATCATTAAAAAGGACACACACACACACAATGCATGCACAGCACTGCTCACAGGACAAGCTTTCCTGCTATAGGAAGTGGAGGGAGGGGGTCTTTGTGGACCAGGTTATTCCCTCCTAGCAGCAAGAAGCATCTTTCTTGGCCATGAGGAGTACCCACTGTCCAGGACTGAATATGCTTAAAATTAGGGGAGTAAGAGAAGCTTCAGGATCCCTTACTTCTGTGTTTGCTCCCCTCGCCTCTTCCTGGAGCAACATCCAAACCAAAGCCCAAGACATCGTGAAGATGCAACAGGCAGCAGTTCTATACAGGGGACTGAGGACACCACAGAGACATCTCAGGACCCTCCCTCCAGGCACCCTGTGATCTTCAAGTCTGTGTGCTGCTTGTTATGTTCTTAGTGTGATGCTGTTTTGATGGCAAGAGGAGTAAGAATGCTGTGAATAAAGTTACTCTTTTCTTCTGAAGCCTGTGAGAATCCTGTTTATTCCTCCAGGGACATTCAGAATCTGATTCCAAGAATGTGCCTTGAGATTATTAAAAGTCTTTCCAGAAAACACTGGTTCAGAGGAACTGCCACAATAGCGCACAGCTTTATGGGGCTGCAAGAATCCTGGCTTGAAGCAAAATCTTGGAGTATGGGGGTGAAGTTCCCGAGGAAAACAGAAAGCATGTTATAGAGGAGGCACCAAGGTAGTCTTTGCTAGTTCAGTGCAAGTTTGAACATGGAAACCAGTGGTTGATGGGAATCAGGGCCTTTAGGAAGGCCCTGCAGGTTTCCATTAGGCCCTTAAGGATGTGGATATAAAATGAGAAGAGGAGGGGTGGGGAAAGAAGAGACGCCAAGTAAAGTGACAAAGAAAAGCGAGTGAGGGATAAAGGAGAATGAGTTTTAAGAGCAAGAGAAGACTGAATAGCAGGAAGACAAGTTTGATCCTCTAGGGCACACTTACTAACTATTCTTCTCCCCAACTTTTTTTTTTAGCTCAATATGTGCACTTGTAAGAAGCAACTTACAAGTTGGGGGATTAACTTGGAACAAGGATATAGTCTTATATGTAAAGTGCTGTGCTTCTTTTGTAACAACCAGGCAGACTGAAATCTTACTGATTACCAGATGAGGATATGATTGCTTGGCTGGAGAAGGAAAAACCTTTTGGTACAATAGCAATATTTGCCCTGTGCCAGGCACTGTGTTAATGCTCTGGGGATGCATAAGCCTATCAGTAAGACCTGGTACCTGGCTTCCTGATGAGCACCAGCTAGAGCGGGGGATACATGTTAAATGAGCCCATGAGATTTATGTTCATATTTATGTTTTGCTAAGTTTGCTTGGAATCAGAATCAGAAGACATTTAGGGTCTGAACTGGTAGATGCGGGTATGGACTGGAAGAGAGCAGCAGGGGTATTCCTCCCATCTCAGACTTGATGAAGTAGATATGGGGATGCAGTTTACAGGAATAAAGGGCATTAGGAGAGAAACTGTGTTGGGGAAATGGTGAGCTCTTTTAGCTGTTGTGAGACATATCATACAACAGCTTAGTGGGCTTTTCTTCCGTGCTTCTCATCCTCTATCCTAAGTAAAGAGTCTAGAACACCAAAGCTGCATTTCCCACACTCTGGTACAACTCTGAATCCAAACGTGGTTTAGGTCCCTCAGCTGGACTTACGCAAGTCTTGAATTCAGAACTGAGTCCAATGGAGGAAGAGGTGACAGAGCTCTAAGCATCATTCTGCTGATGCAGATCTAGCAGGTGTAACTGACTCTGGATCCAGCGATTTCAAGAAAAAATTTGAAGGGTTAGAAGAAAGGAGGACCTGGGACAGAAGCTTTAGAAATATATTTTAAGAGATAGATGGTTGGGAATGCAAGCTAACTACAAGAGGAAGATGGCCAAAAAGTAGGACAACCAGGAGATGGTGACATAGAAGCCAGAGGTGGAAAGTTCTATAAATGTGTCCAGGAGGCCAGACAAGCCGAGCACTGAACATGTCCATGGAATCTGGTCTTTGGTAACCTTGGAAAGAGCAATTTGTGGTTATGACAACGGGGTTCTGAAAAGGACCCAGCAGTGAGGGAGAGATAAGGAAACCATGAGAGAAGGCAGTGTTTGAACAAACTCTGACCATCCCTGGGGGTGATACGGGATCAAAGGAGGGGAGCTGTATTTTTAAATCTTTAGTCAAGCTAAGTCACCCTCCATAATGAAGCATTAATGAGGTGTTACATGAAGTGCTGTTGCATATTTCATCTAAACAGTAAACTTTTATGTGGAAAAAAGCAGCATGTGTTTGGGGATGAGATGAAGTCAGGAGGCAAAGGAGAGGAGAATGAAGGAGAGGGAGGGAATGCTTACATACTTTAATTGTTGTGAAAATGTAGGAGGGGTGAGATTCAGATAGGGAGATGATTTTAGACAGGGGAAAGGAAAGGATATCTCTTCCACTGTCCCAGGAGGACAGGGAGGCAGGGACAGCCTGTGGGTCAGGAACTAGTTGTGGTAGAGGTTTAGGACATGTGGGCTGATATTTACTTTCTTGGTTCAGTAACAGAGTTTTCTTTCTGGGTTTGTGGAGGCTGAGGATCCCAGGTTTCAGGAGAGTAGAGAAGACCTTAATGGTCATCCTGGGGAATGGGCATCCTCACTACACTGCCATCGGTATTGGGACCTGCTTTGAGTTAATGACCAGAGTTGACAGCAGGACCGCCCTGTCCAGCTGTGGGACTGTGCCTAGCTAGACTCTGGTACCTGCCCACAGGCAGGGAGCAGCTGGTTGCTCCAGGAACCCAGGCTTGGGGGTGGTTCTGATTGCCATAGTGGAAGGAAAATGAGCAAGGAAAACTGACAAGCTACTAAGGCAGAGGTTCTCAATAGCAGACAGGATGGTACCGGTCTGGTGTCTGGGAGCAGGTAGAACTGCTCTGGGTTATCACAAAGGTGAGGAACACGATTGGAATTTAGTGGGCAATTCGAATGCTAAATGTCCTGCAGTATGTGGGAGTGTGCTTCACAGTAATTGTTCCCCTCAAAATTGCCAGTTGCACCCACTAAGGATGCAACTGAGCAACGATGGGATCTAAGCCAAATAGAGAGGAAGGTAATGCTAGGAGGGGGAAAAACAGGCAGGTCAAAGAGCAGAGGGACCTGAGCAGGTGAAGATCAGACCAAGTGGGAAGAGACTGAGTTCTAGCCAGCAGGACTGGAGGTGATGGTCAGACACAGTGGGTATCTGAATCCTTGACTTGAGATGCAGGCCATTTCCAGTGACGCAGCACAGAGGGAGATTCCCCAGTTTGAGTCTGAAGGTGCAAGAGCCGTGATGGTGCTTGATGTGCAAGAGATTTATTGGGAGTGACATCATGAAGGATAAAGGGACAGGTGGGGATTCAGATTGGAATGTGGGGCCAACACCTGCGATAAGAGAGGGCGCAAGGGAGAGAAGGGTGGGAGAAACTCTGGGAGCAGTACCAGGCTCAGGGTGAGCCCAGAGCAGTGACTTCTCACCAGAGGAGCCCAACGAGGCCAAGGGTGGCCAGGCTCAGACTTTGCAGCCTAGTCATGGCCTTGCCACCAAACAGCAGCCGATCTGAAGCTGCCCTCCACCCAGGCTCCCCCCGTTAACACGCAAGGTGGCTGGCATAATGTGTGGGTAAAGTCAGCTCCAGGAGAGCGGGGATATACTTTAAATTTTTTTTCTAATATTTTATCCCTAATGCCTTGGCAAATTCAAATTGTCATTCAGAAGTTTGTCAAAGGAACTAATAAATACCAAGCAACTGTACAAAAGAGCATGGAGCTAAGCCTGGCTGAAGGGTCAGAGTCCAGCTCTACCATTTACCAAGTAATCTTAGAAAAGTCATTGTTAAATGGGGATGATAAATAGCTCCTATTTTGTGAGTCTGTGAGGATTAAGAGGGACACTTCAGAAGAAAGCTCAGCACAGTGTCTGGACTGTACTGGTAAGTGTTAACCACTTTTTGTGTTTTTACTTCTACCCCTTCCCCTCTTTTCAAGATGTTTTATTGTATCAGTGAATAAAAATGAGTTCAGGTAATTGAACTACAGGGATTTCGTCTATTTTCCATATTCAAGTTGGTGCCCCGGAATAGGATGAGTCCATGTTGCTCTTGCTTTGTAAACCTTCTTACTATCTTGTGCCGTGTTCTAGCCACTGTCATTATTTGGATCACATAGGCAAAATCAAGAACCATTACCATGCAGACTTGGTCAGAGACTTAAGTAAATGGGTTCCTCGGTGGGGGAGCAAGAATGTGAGGGTTTCAGAGCTGGAGCAGGCTGCATTTCACCAATCCCACATAAACATCCCCCTGGATGAATGTCTTCTCAGCCAGGAAGAGGAAGCAGTCTGCTTTTCCTTCTGAACAAAGCCTGTGCTTGCGTGAGTGTCTCTGGAGAGAAATGTGTTTGTACATTAGACTGGTAATTAAAGGCTCCCAATAAACCAAGTCTCATTACTCTGCTTAAGGAGCTGCCGAGTGTCTGGCACAGTGTCAAGTGTCTGCTTGGTACAAAGCTGAGCCTGGAGTAGGCTGGTCCTAGGGTGGGGTTGGGAGAGGGGAGCATGGCTGGGAAGCCCTGCCTTGCTATGTCTTGTTTATACTGCACTGAAGGCACACAGGAGGTCCTCACATTTCTTCGGTTTCATTGTTCTCTTTTCCAAATATTTCAGTAGGCTGTTAAGAACCACATCAGCTGCCTGACGCAGGGAACATTACAATAGCTAATTGTCAGTATCTCAGTAGATGTCACAAATCCCTTTGCAGGTTGAACTCTCAGACAACAAGAAAGCTGCTTCCAGTCATTCTTGCTAGTATTCAAGGGAGTCTGTTAGAATCCAGGTTCATATAAGATAACACTGATCACTTCAGTTCCTTCTGCACAAAATAGAGCTTGTGGTTTGGACTTTACAAATATTTGTCTTATTAATCACTTTCACTGGGGCAGAGGGATAATACTTAGCCTTGTGAAGTGCTGTCTAGTTTGCAAAATACTTTCACCCTCATCTAAATAGCTCTTTACCATCATGTGTTCTTTTTGTTTTGTTTTGCTTTTTTGGTATCAGGGATCGAACACAGGCCCTTGTGCTTTCGGGGCAGGTGGCGACACCACTGAGCTAAATCCCCAGCTCCATCATGTGCTCTTACTCAGATTATGGGTAATATTCATGTTAAAGTTGGCCAGGACCAGAACCATAGCTGCTGACTTTTATTGACAACTTTCTTGGTACCAGGTGGAGGGTGATCAGTGGAAGTAGGAAAGCCAAAAGAACAAAAAAGATCTTGAATTTACTTTGTACATATTGCCTATTATGTGGTTCTTGGGGGACCTCAGGGTGGCATTGTGTCACACAGTCCCAGCTAGAAAATACCTGGTACCTCACAACTGATTTCACTTTTCTCCATTGTTCTTTTCATGGCTTTCAAAATTTTCTATGGTTTACTACTTCTCTGAATTATTTTGAAGAAGCCAAATCACTGTAATTAATAATACTTCACACTATTGTTACTTGACTCTGCACTTGCTTTTGTTGTAAGCATTTTCTAGAGATTCTCACATTTAATCCTTTTTTTTTTTTTATATCAGGGATTGAATTTGGGTCCTTGCGCATGCGCAGCAGGCAGTGAAACCACTGAGCTAATCCCTAGCCCCTCATTTAATTCTCTTGATACTCCCATGATGTGGATAGAATTATACTTGTTCTTATATTTAGAAGCCAGGCACAAATAAATTAAGTAAAATGCCCAAGGTCACAGAGCTAGTGAGTGCTGGTCTGGCTCTAGGGCTCATATTCCCTGCCTCCTCCCAGTACTGGGGATTGAACCCATGGCCTTTGCACTGAGGTACATTCCCAACCCTTTTGGAAATTTTTATTTTTTTATTTTGAGACAGGGTCTCACTACGTTGCTAAGTTGCCCTGGCTGGGTTCCTGTTCACCTGATGGACAAAGATATTCCTCATGCTAAGCTTGGACCAACTTGGGAAACATGGGATTGATGAACCAAACCTCTTTGCTGGGATGAAACAGCAGACTCTGAGAGATCAGGTGACCTCCTGAGGAAGTCAAGTTTCAGTCTTCTGTGTCCAGGTGCATCGTGGTTTCCACTGCACCATGTTGCCACTCCAAGTCCAGCATGCAGGACCAGAACAACAAAGCCTGCCATAAAGAGGCAGGTATCAACTAATTTTTAATTAAGCTTTGGGGAGTTGAGTGACCACTAATTATAATTCCCTTTTCAGTTTCCTCCATGGAAATGCTTATTTCTTTAATCCTGGAAAGAAGAAACTACCAGAAGCCCTCATTGGCTTGACCCTCTTGCTCACTAGTTGGCCAGCTGTTCTTTAGTACATTGTGTATTAAATAAACTCTGGGGCAAAGTCCATTTTCCATGCTCTGCTCTGTGGGTGCTGACTTCCTGCACCTTGGCTGTTCCATATTTCCACTGTTTTGAGACTCCTGAGGGGAGCTGGTTTGGGGGTATGTCTAGCCTATTCTGGACAATAGGATATAACATACTATTACGCAGGACAATTATGTGAATGCCTCGTTTCTGCCAACAACGAGACATAATTATTATATTGAGAGATAGTTGCTCATCTAAGGCCTTCTAGTATGCCCCAGCGGGAATCAAATTATTGGCTTTTAAAAGAAAAACATTTCTGGAAGAAAAATTATCCTGGAAAGACCATCCCCACCATTTTGTGGGCTACCTATTTCATCTTGTTCACTTGAATTTATCTGTAATTTTGTTTTAAATTTAGACTTTTCAAAAATAGCTTAGAAATAACCAGCCACACACACTGCTGACCCCATTAAAAGTGGTTAGTAAGTGAGGCTGTGGGAGCTTGTTGGTGTCCAGCTCTATAAAGGCTCAACATTTTCAGATGCTCCCACATAATATGGCTGCTGAAGACACACCATCTATGAGACTTGAAATGTCACAATTATCTAAAAGGTCCTGGGAAAATAACCTAAAAATCACATGTACCTGGAGCCCAGTTCCTTTACACTTGAAAGAATGTCAGTGTACATGGATGGATGGATACACACACACCACTCCTGATACATACAGAGGTCAGAAGAGCTCCAGAAAGTACCATATACTGCACAGCACACACTCATTTAATCTGAAGGCCACTGGTTCTCAGCCCTGGCTGCACGTTATATAAGCCTCCTGGTGGCCTCTGAACACTCTGATACCCAGGTCTAGAGGTTCTGATCTACTTGTTCTGGAGTGTGACAGGGGAACCCACTGTCCCTGTTTGTGGAAGTTGGAGTTTCCAGGGTGTAGGAATTTCAGTGCTAAAATGAAGAAAAACCTGGGTGAACTAAGTGGTCACCCTGGTTGGAGACAGGTGCTTCTCTTTGTAATTGTCCTGATGATTCTAACCAGCCAGATTGAATTAGAGCCCTCAAAATGCTCTAAACTTTAACCCACAAGCTGAGGACAAGTAACTAAGCACTTGAGAAAATAATAGAGAATATTTTATTACTATAGAAAATGATGATGATGAAGAAGCTCTTTGTAAAGGAGAAGTCCTGGCCAGATGATACTTTCTCCCCTTTTCCAGGGCCCCGACAAAGTTACTACACCCCTCTCCCCAACCCCGGTCTGGGCTGCAGTCCACACACAGAGCCCCTCTGTTGAAGTAGGGAGGGACTACTGAATTAGTTTATATTAAAGAACATTCTGGGGGGGAAGTTTTGCTCAGGAGCCCAGCATTCCAAGCTGGGTCACTGCCGCTGGAGCCCTCATCAGTCCTAACCAGCAGGACATACCAAGCAGACTAGCCACTCTTCTTTCTTTACTTTCCAACCGGCTTTGGAACAACTTGTTAACATCCAACAGTGTTTGCAAACATATCTTGTTTCCACCCATCCATCTTGCCCCAAGTTCCCAGGCTGAGAATGAGAGCAGAGCATGCATACCTGCAAGCTTCTGGAGGTGCTGTGACTCTCTACCGTAGAAATCACCTGGGAAGCTTTTCAATATCCATGTGCCCCAGCCCATCGCTAGTCCAGGAAGTCAGAATCTCTGCAGTGGGGACCAGGCATTGCTTTCTGAAAGCTCCCCCAGGTGATGGCAATGTGTAGCCAGGGCCGAGAGCCTCTGCTCAATAATCATTCTCAGCATGGGCCACGAGCCACTTCATCAGCCTCACCTGAGAACTCGATAGAAATGAAACTTCTGAGGCCCTCCCCTGGACCTGCTGAATCAAAACACTTAGCAATCAGGTTCTTTTTCTGTTGATTTTTGTTTTTTAAAGCAGTCAGCTTTAATAAACCTTCTTGGTGATTCTCATGCACCATAAAAGTTTGAAATCAATCCAGATGACAAAGTAGTATGTTCAAAAAATACAGAGAATATTGAAAAAAAAATTAAATTTATTACAGTAAAAAACACCTTGCCACGAATACCCCTGAAAACACTCCCCCTCACTTCAAACAGAGTCATCCCATCAGTCTTGAACTTGCTGAAGCAGTTCTGGAAGTCCTCTCCTATGTCTTTAGTTGTGTCCGTGTTGCTGCCTTGATGTCCTCAATTGATTCAGAATGTTTATTTCCATAGTCATTTTGACTTTGGCGGAATAGCCACAGACATCTCATCGTGCCAGTTGTGGTGAATAAGGTGGATGAGGACACACTGTAATGTAATGTTTCTGCGAGCCTGTCTTTCCAGTGGATGACTCTCAATAGCAACATTCACCATATTTTTGATCACACCTTGTAAAGCCCCTAATGAAAGAGGACTTCCAGAACAGCTTCAGAAAGTGGCAAGAACGATGTGCTGTGTTCCACCTGGGGGTATTTGAGTGGGATTGAGGACAATGTGTCTTTTACTCTAGTTTTTTGTTTTTTAAAATTTAAGCATTCACCAGATATTTAGATCTATCTATATATATATATATATATGTGGAGAGAGGCACTTAAACTGTTAGTTTTTGCCTCTGATTTCCTTACATGTGGCACAGCTCAATTCCCTCTTTCTAATGGCTTTCTTTTTTAAAAATTAATTTTATTGGTACATTTTAGGTATACAATATAATGACATTCATTGTTGGAAATTTGCACCTTTACATAATCTCTCTTGGTTCTTATTTTTTCTTAATTTCTGCCCTCCCTTCAACCCCTCCATCCCTCCCTATTTACAAAGACTTTCTTTCCATTTTTCATTTTCTCGTATTAATTCCATTTTCTTCTTTCCTTTCCTCTACCCCTCCCTCCTCCCCTTCCCCTTTGCCCCTTTTCTTCCTATTTCACATTATCTATGATACCTTTTAGTCCTTATTTACATTTTCAGTTTCTCACACTAGAGAAACTTTTTGGTATTTACACACGTGAGTCCTATTTATTTCACTTAAGAGTATCACCTCAATGTGCATCCATTTAGCTATAAATGTCTCTAATTTCTCATTTTTTGGCTGAGTTGTACTCCATTTCATAAAAAAAAAAAAAAAACACATTTTCTTTGTCCAGTCTCCAGTTGATGGACAATTGGGCTGCTTCCAAGTTTTAGCTATTACAAATTGTGCTGCTGTGAACATGGGTGCACATATATCACTGTGGTATGATTCTTTTAATTCTTTGGGGATGATACCTAGCAGGGGAATAGCTGGGTTAAATGGGACTTCCAGTTCTAGTTCTTTCAGGTATCTCCATACTGATTTCCACAGTGGTTGCACCAGTCTGCACTGCCACCAACAATGGAGCAGGGTTCCTCTTTCCCAACAGCCCCACCAGCATTTGTTATTGGTTAATATCATGATAGCAGTTATTCTTTCTGGGATAAGGTAGAATCTCAGCATTGTTTTTATCTCCATCTCTTGAATGACCAGTGATGTTGAACATATTTTCATATGTTTATTTCCTGCTTTTATTTCTTTGTCTGAAAAATTTCTGTTCATTTCAGATGCCCATTTTTGGGAGGTCTGATTTTTTAAAGTTCTTTATAGAGTCTAGATAGTAGACCTTTGTCTGAGGAACAGCAAATGAAAATTTTTTCCCACATTGTGGGTTATCTCTTCACACTGTTGGTGGTTTCTCTTGCTGAGCAGAAGCTTTTTAATAAGAAGAGATCCCACTTGTTGATTGTTTGTGCTAGTTCACGGGCAACTGAGGTTTTGTTCATAAAATCTTTTCCTACACCAGTATCTTCAAGAGATCTACCTGACCTCTGTTCCAGCCAGTTCAGTGTTTCTATTTTAATATTTAGATCTTTAATCCATTTTGATTTTAGTTTAGTGCATGGCAAGAGATATAGGTCTAGTTTTAATCTTTGGCAAGTTGAAACCCAATTTTTTGAGCACCATTTATTAAAGAGGCTATCGTTCCTCCAGTGAGTGTGTTTGGCTCCTTTTTCAAAGATGAGGTGGCTGAGTGTGTCTGGGATTGTTTCTGCATCCTCTAATTTGTTGCACTGGTCCTCAGGTCTGTTTCTTTGCTAGTACCATGCTGTTTTTATCACTGTAGATTTGTAGTATAGTTTCAAGTTGGGGATTGTGATACCCCCTGCCATGTCTCTGTTGCCTAGAATTGCTTTAGCTATTCTAGGTCTCTTCTGGTTCCAAATGAATTTTTGGATTGTTTTATCAAAGTCCATGAAGTATGCTGCTGAGATTTCAATTGGGATTGCATTGAATCTATATAGCAGTTTTGGAAGTATGGCCATTTTCACTAAGTTGATTCTTCCTACCCAGGAGCAAGGGATGTCTTTCCATTTTCTGATACCGTCTTCAATCTCTCTTTTCTGAGTGCTATAGTTTTCATAGAAGAGGTCTTTGATTTCTTTTGTTAGGTTGATTCCTAAGTATTTCAGTTTTTTGGATGCTATTGTGAAAGGAATTGTTTGCCCTATTTCTCTCTCAGTGAGTTTGTTGTTCGTGTACAGGAAAGCTATTAACTTTTGTGTGTTTACCTTGTATCCAGCCACTTTACTAAATTTGGTTATTAAGTCTAGGAAACTTTTGGTGGAGTTCTTGGGGTCTTCTATAAAGAATATCATGTCATCTGCAAATAATGACAATTTGACTTCTTCATTACCTATCTTTATTCCTTTTCTTTCTTTCTCTTGTCTAATTGCCGTGGCTAATGTTTCCAGAACTATATTGAACAAGAGTGGTGATAGTGGACATCCTTGTCTTGTTCCTGATTTGAGTGTGAAGGATTTCAGTTTTTGACCATTTAGTATGATATTGGCTGTTGGTTTTTCATAGATGGCTTTTATCAGTTTGAGGTAGAGACCATCTATTCCAATTTTTTGTAGGGTTTTTATCATAAATGCATGTTGGATTTTGTCAAATGCTTTTTCTGCATCTATGGAGATAATCATATGGTTTTTGTCCTTGCCTCTATTGATATAGTGTATTCCATTGATTGATTTGCATATATTGAACCATCCATCCCTGCATCCCTGGGATGAATCCCACTTGATCAGGGTGTATGATCTTCTTGATGATCTTCTGCATTCTGTTTGCCAGTATCTTATTAAGGATTTTTGCATCTATGTTCATTAGTGAGATTGGCCTATAGTTCTCTTCTTCAGTTGGGTCTTTCTCTGCTTTGGGGATCAAGGTGATGCTTGCTTCCAGGAATGAATTTGGGAGTATTGCTTCCCTTTCAATTTCATTGAAGAGTTTAAACAGTTGTGGCAGCAGTTCCTCTCTAAATGTCTTGTAGAATTCAGCAGTGAAGCCATCAGGGCCTGGGCTTTTCTTAGTTGATAAGTTTTTAATTACATTTTCAATTTCATTGGTTGATATTGGGTTGTTTAGAATTTTTAGGTCTTCTTCGTTCAACTTTGGTAATTCATATGTATCTAGGAATCTGTCCATTTCTTCTGTGTTGTCCATCTTATTGGCATATAGGTTCTGGAAGTAGGTATTGATGATCCTCTTGATTTCTGCTGAGTCTGTTGTAATTTAATTCTTTTCATTCCTAATTGCATGGATTTGGGCCTTTTCTTTCCTTTTTCTGATAAGGTTGGTTAAGGGTTTGTCAATTTTGTTGATTCTTTCAAAGAACCAACTCTTGGCTTCATTGATCTTTTGTATCATTCTCTTAGTCACCATTGCACTGATTTCTCCTCTGATCTTTATAATTTCCTCCCTTGTATGAGCTTTGGGTTTGTCCTGCTCTCTTTTTCTATAAGCTTGAGGTTCAGCATCAGGTTGTTTAATTGAACTCATTCTGTTTTCCTAATATGCATATTCACTGCTATGAATTTCCCTAGTCAGACTGCTTTCATTGTGTCCCATAGATTATGATATGTTGTATTGTCATTGTCATTTAATTGTAGGAACTGTCAGATTTCTTCTTTAATTTCTTTCTTTCTTTCTTTTTTTGTACCAGGGATCAAGCTCGGGTCCTTGTGCTTGCACAGCAGGCAGCGAAACCACTAAGCTAAATCCCCAGCTCTCTTCTTTAATTTCTTCTGCGACCCATTGGTTATTCAGAAGTGTGTTGTTCAGTTTCCATGTGCTTATGAAATTCTTGTGGTTTCTTTTGCTATTGATCTCCCATTTCATTGCACTATAGTCTGATAATATATAGGGGATAACTTCAATTCCTTTGCACTTACTTAAACATGTTCTGTGTGTGAGTATGTGGTCTATTTTGGAGAATGACCCATGTTCAGCTGAGAAGAATGTGTATTCTGATTTTGTGGGGTGGAACACTCTGTAAACATCTGTTAAGTTCATTTGTTCAAGAATTTGTTTGAGTTCTAGTATTTCATTGCTTATTTTTTTTCTAGTTTATCTATCTAGTTGAGATAGTGGGATATTGAGGTCCTCCACTACTATTGTATTAGTACTTATTTGATTTTTCATGTCCTTTAGTATTTGTTTTATATAGTTGGGCACACTAGTGTTTGGTGCGTATATGTGTATGATTGTCATCTCTTCCTCTTGGATTGTTCCCTTTACAAGGATGTAGTTTCCTTCTTTGTCTCTCTTAATCTGTGTTGGTTTGAAATCTACTTTATCTGCAAAGAGGATAGCTACTCCTGCTTTTTTTCAGATTCTTGTTGCATGGAGTATTGTTTTCCACCCTTTAACTTTCAGTCTGTGAGCTTTTGAATTAAGTGTGTTTCTTGTATGCGGCATATTATTGGATCTTGCTTCTTGACCCATTTTGGCAGTCTGTTTATTTTGTTTGGTGAATTGAGACTATTAACATTGATTGTTATAACTGATACATATTGACTTATCATTGTCGTAACTTTTTCTTTTTGTTGGATTCTCCCCCTTTGTGTTTAATTTCTTGTCATGCCTAATGGATTCATTCTCCTGTGCTTCCTGGGGTTGTGATCCTCATTGTCTTTTCCTAGGATATTGTCTAAAATTTTTTGGAGTGCTGGTTTGGTATCCGTGAAGTTCCTAAGGTGATTTTTGTCATGAATGTATCTTATTTCTCCATCAATTTTGAAAGATAGTTTTGCAGGGTACATCAATCTGGATTGGAGGCTATTTTCCTTTAGGGCTTGAAATATGTCACTCAAGCTCTTCTTGCCTTGAGGGTTTGCACTGAGAAGTCTGCCGTAATTCTGATAGGTTTTCCCTTGTATGTGATTTGTTTCTTTCTTTAAGTGCTTGTAGAATTTTGTTCTTCTGTTGGGTATCTGGAATCTTAACTTATATGCCTATGTGTAGATTTTTTTTTGATCAAGGCCAGTCAGAGTCCTATATGCCTCACTTATCTGTATATTAAGTTCTTTTCCCCTGATTGGGAAGTTTTCTGCCATTACTTCTGTGAACAGTTTTTTTTATGTCGTCTTCACTCTCTCCTCTTTCTTCATTGACTCCAATCAGTCTTATGTTATTCTTCTTTGCATCGTCTAGCAGCAGCTGGATTGATTTCTTGTGGTCCCTTACTATTTTAAATAAATTTTTCTTTTCTTGTAACTGTTTGCAATTTTATCTTCTGTATCTGAAATTCTGTCCTCACATTGTTTCATTCTGCTGAGTAAACTTTCAGTGGAGTTTTTAATCTCCTGGATATCTGTTTGGATCTGTTCTATGGATTCCATTTGTTTCCTATGTTGGGATTCCATCATGTTCCTCACCTCCTCTATTTTTTTTATCTGTATGCTCTCTAGATTTATTAATCATGTCTTGTACTATGGGCACAATCTCTGCTGTTATTTGAGAAATTATTTCCGATTTCATTTTTTCCAGATCCTCTTTCTTTGCCAGTTCAAGGAGTCCAGGTGGTTGAGTATGAGATTTTTCCATGTTGTTTGCCTTTGGGGTTGCTTTAGATGATCTGGAAGACTGGTTTTGAGACTTGTTTATGTGTCGTCTCATTTCAGCAGGGTAGGGGGGAGGATGTGTGGTGCTGATGCTGGCGCTGCTCACCTCCTCAGCCCCAGGGGTGGTGGTACAGCAGCCTGGAAGGTTCACCTCCTCTGCAGTGGTGGCAGCTCTGCTCAGCCCTGAGGGTGGTGGTATGGCACCCTGGGGCCCAGAAGATTTACCTCCTCTGCGCTGGGTGCAGTTCTCCTCCTTGGCACTGGGTTTGGTCTCTAATGGCTTTCAATAATAAAGTGATGAGCCCCAGCTTACCTGGGATGGAAAAATATGGAAAATAGTTTCGAGTCTTTTATTTCTGGTCTGGGAATCAACAAAGCAAAATAAGGAAGCAGTGGAGACAAAGTATTTGTTTTCATTTAATTAAGTCATCTGCTTTACATTGTTTAAGTCTCTTACAACTTGGGTATGTAGAATATTGATTTTTTCAAAGTAGAAATGAGAGAATGTCAAATGGTAAACTAACATTCAGTTATACATATTATGTATTTTAATCCTTATAATACTGTGAGGTATCTTTGTCCCCAGTTTCCAAATCAGAAAAGCAAGGATCAGAGACCCTAAACAAATAGTTTGCTTGTCTGTTAAATGACAGAGCTAAGATTCTAATCTAGATCCGTGCAGCCTTAAAGACTGGGTTTTCTTGGTCCAGTAAAATAAACTGGTGTTTAGCCTTGGGAGTCAGCCAACAGTTCTGTGTCCAACTGCAACACAAACAGATTAGTGTAGAACTTCTCACCTTCAGGGAGACATTGTTAGGGACCAATTCTCTGTGATGTTTTCTACCTATCTCAGGATATGTAGAACCCTATCTTTTAAAAATATTTGCATAGTAAATAGCCATGGAAGAGAAAGATCTCTCTAGGGCAGAGGGCAAATTTATTTCCTGGACAGGAGAAAAACAAAGATAATCTCTCTGGGGCAAGATTGGGCAAGTTTGTGAGTTTGGTGGCTTTGTCTTGCGGTTTCTCTGCTGTGACACAGAACCTGTCTGTATACGGCATCCCTCAGCCTGGACCTGCCTCCCCATTGCCCACAAGGGACTGGGTAGGCACTGACTGGCAGCCAGTGTGGCTACAAGCAGTAAAGTCCTTTATTTCCAATCCAGGAATCTCATGTCTTCTGCCAGTAACTGTGAAACTGTGGTAGGAGGACTTGTTTGCCACCAAGCAGGGTCAAACCTGAGACCCTAATACTCCTTGACAAACACGGCCTCTCGCACCTGGGTACACAAACCAACACTTCACATTCCTTCACGTGGCCTTAGGTTTGAGCACCTGTAGTCAGCTGAGAAGTATCGTTCTACTTTTCTCTTATCTTCCCTCTCTCCCTGCTGCTATGATTACTGAAACTGAGCAGAGAATAGAATAAGACAGGAAGAAGATCATGTGGGATGTTAGCTTCAAAGAGAACTGAAGGCCACCATGTACCAAATTGAAACCCCACTGCCATGGAATCATAGGTTGAAAGTGACTTTAGGAGCTTAGTCCACTTTCCACTTAATATGGTAAACATTTTAGAACCTCTTGTTATTAACATCTTTATGATAGTAGTGCAGACCTAAAAAGTAATGTGAAGGTGACTTGATACCTCCTTATGATTTCTTCTCTTCAGTACTAATCCTGCCATCTAAAGACACATAGACAGCTGGGCATGGTGGTGCACACCAGTAATCCCACAACTCTGGGAGGCTGAGGCAGAATGATGGCAAGTTCAAGCCCAGCTTAGGGAATTCAGTGACTTAGTGAGACCCAGTCTCAAAATACAAAATGAAAAGGACTGGGAGTGTAGCTTAGAACCAAGGCCCTGGGTTCAATCTCTAGCACTGCCAAATAAGACACATAGACCAAAGTGAATCTTCAAACCCTTCAGCTGTCACCTGCTAACCCCATTGCCCCCCAGCCTAGGTTAAACCTTTTCAATCTGTCAACTACTCCTCCTTAAACATGATCATCAGATCCTTACTTATACAGCCATTTTCTGAATATGCTCTATTTTGTCCATCTCTGTCTAAGTCCCTTAAAGAAATCATTTGGTTTTTGAGCAGGTAATGCCTGAATACAGTAGAAACTTCACAAGGTACAGGTATGTGTCCTTCCCTTGCAGACTCTGGTCACCCCTCCCTCCTTCAGTAACATGTGGGATACAACCAGGGTAGCTCTGGGGTTTTTGCTTTATATTTTCATTACTACCTTTAAACATATCCAATAATTTTTTGTTTGTTTTTGCCAGCCTTTCAGCAAAAACCCTTTAAGCATTTCAGTCTTACATTCTGAGCAACATCCTGCACTCCCTCCCCCAGCTCAGACTGGATCTGCAGACCAGAAAGCAACCCTGGGAAAGTAGGGCATAGTTTGTGTCTTCTCTGCATATCCAACCCCACTTGCTTCCAGAATGGGGCATGGCAGAGGCTGATGATTAGAGGGGAAGACACAGTCTTCCTCCTCATTGTTGACCTTTGATGCCCTCTGTGTTCATGTGCTGTGGATCAGTACAGCATTCCATAGAGCATGTTAAATAAGGGTTAAGTGAATTAATTAGTTTATGAGTGGCTAGGTGAATTGTCTCAGCAAGTTAATAAATGTATCCAAATTAACAAAATATCACAAAACATTAGCATGCAGCATGAAAAAGAACAAACAAAACTATGCAGGCACAGTTCTGGTCATTACAGCAGGGCCAGGAGGGAGAAGAGGAAATGTGAGTTCCAGAGATTGCTCTGAACCAACAGTGTCCTTTTAGAACCTGTTATATCCGGGACCGAATTCGTTTAACCCTAGTGTAGAAGACAGTTGTGGAACTCTGCATCAGTACTCCTTGGTTTGAACTTTAGAGCACTTGGTCAGTTTCTCTCATCTTGTGTGGAAGCAGTAGATATTTTTTAGCCCAAAGTCACTTTAAAAAAACCCACAAACTTTAATTTTTATTAGTACATGTTTACAGTATACAATTAGGTCCATCATGAGCAGTTGGTTCGTGTCCATAATAAATGCTAATTCTTTTTTAATCCCCTTGCCCTCCCCCCTTTCCCCGCTTTGCATCTCTTGGTCCCCTTCTCATTTGCAAAAAGAGATCTCTATCTCCTTATTTCCTATTATCTTTTATGTTGCTCTTTATTTATATTTTGGGGTTCTTATATAAAAGAAACCAGTGATATTTAAGCTTGTGTTGTCTATTTCACTCAACAATATGGTCTCATGGTGCATCCATTTCCCTACAGATGATTCACATTTATCTTTTTAATAGCAGAGTAGTACTCCATTGTGTGAAGTACCACATTTTCTTTATCTGCTGATGGACATATAGGATGCTACCGAGATTTAGCAATGAGATGTGCTGTTATAACTATGGTTGTGCATGTATCATTGCAATATGATGTCATTAACTCTTTCACGAAGACACCTAGGACCAAAGTCACCCTTTATGTTTATCCTTACTAAATTTTATCTTTTCAATTTTGATCTTTGAGGCTTCTTTTGATGTTTATCCATTACCCAAAATATAATCATCCTTTCAGGAGTTTTGAAATCTACAAATATAATATCCTTCATTTGTGTATTAGGTGAACCTATATCGACCAAATGCAAAGCCATTAGAAATCCTCAAGGTTGACACATCCCCACTTTTGTTTTGATACCAGGGATCGAATTCAGACCTTGCACTTGACACATCCTCACTTCTAGAAACAGGAGCGCTCTTCTTTCAGTATCAGCTAGGATTAAGTTCAGCAGCATATAGCAAGGAAAAAACCTGCATAGGTAGACGTTTAGTTCTTTCTCACTTAAAGTGAATCTTTGAACAGGCAGTGCAGAACTAGTATGGCAACTGAAAGATATCAAGGACTTTAAGGTTTTGTGTTTGGGACTTTTTGTTTTGTTTTGTTTTTAGTTCCACCACATGAGGCTTTCATCCCTAAGACTCCATAGTGATTCAAGATAATTGCTGGAGCTCCAGTCATTACATCCCTAATCCAGCCAACAAGAGGGAAAAAGCAGTTCTTCCTTTTAGGAAGCCTTGAATATATTAAGCTTCTGTTTCTAAGAAAGCAGAAAATGATAGATATTGGGCTGGGCAACTGGCAGTTTCTTCTCAAGTAAGGCTACAGATTCCACTTAATGGAATCTAGCCACATGCCTCCAGAAGGACATGAGAGAAACTTGCTGGTGTTAGGGTTGCAGTGACTACCTCATTCTTCTGGTTATACTGTACCTACTATTTTAGCAGTATTACCCCAAATCAAATGTAAGTAGACAAAGTTTATTTTAATAAACCCACTCTTTCATCTAATGATTGTCATGTTCATTTTTCCCCTTGTTAGTGGTCTGTAATTATAAAACACGTTCTAGAATTTTGGGAAACTGACATCAAAACAGTTTCTGAATCTGCTTCCTCTTTTGGGAACTAATACCCATGACCATCTCTTTTCTACTGAGCTTATTTCTGAAAACAAAATCAATAAAAGCTTCCTACATTTGCAGCTTCTCCACTTCCTTGGGCACTAATTCACGTCAGTTGGAGTTCAGATAGAGAAACAGAGACACTGGAGTGATACAGGTTAAGAGATCCATTCCAGGGATTTGACTTTTGGCACTCATGGGTCTCTGACATTGGAAGCTGAAGTCTGCAGGGCAGTAAGTCAGGGTGACAGGTGGATGCAGAGTCAGGAAAGCAAGGGCAGCCTGGTACTTGCTTCTGCCTCACTCTCTTCAAGTCTGGCACCTCTCATCATGGACTTAACCATGTCCTGGCCTGGATGAGCCAGTATCTGGCTGCTTCTCCATGCCAACAGTGTGACCCAGCAGACTAGTGACATGCATCAGCCACCATGATGATCCTGCTCCCATCTTCATAACCTGAAAAGAACCTGGTTGCTGGCTCCTTTTTATTTTCCACATCTAGTACAGAATGTCCCTTTGGCCTTCCCATACCTGGAACCATGCAGGGAAGGGGATTCTGGGAAATGCAGTTCCAGTTGAGCTCAGTGGCTATGCAGATTTAGAAATCTGAACTGCTTTAAGGCTGAAAATTCTCCTACCTTGTAACCTAATTTTTCTTAACATTTCTCTTCTTGTCATTGCTACTTTGAAGTTTATTTTCCTTGGTCGAGAAAACAGAAAGTGACTAGATGGAGTCCTCCTGCTTTTTTCTCTGTTGTTCCTTACCCATGGGCCATATGTACCAAGCAGTAGATTCCACTCTTCCTTGTTGCTCTTTGTCAAATTATCTCTTTGTCCATGCATGTGCCATGCACTTCGGCCCTTCGAAAATAGCTCCTTTTCAAGATACTGTACTGGATCAGATCTATTGTTTCTCTCAGCGAAATTCAATGTTACCTGCTATTGTCTTCCACAAAATCTAAGATGATGTGGCTTTATTGTCTCCAGGCTTAAACACTCACGCTTCTGTTTAAGCACCAAAAATAAGTCTAGTATGAGATTTCCCACCTTCCTCAACAATGAGGCACCATTCCACTAACACCAGATCATGAATCGATCCTTTTCTCTCTCCAATATACCTTTTGGCCGTGTCTTGCCTTTCTGTGCCCATTTTTCCCCTTGAGGTTGCTCTTTATGCAATTTTTGGACAAACTGTGTGTGTGTGTGTGTGTGTGTGTGTGTGTGTGTGTGTGTGTGTGTGTGTGTGTGTGTGTTTTGCTAGAGTATTTGCCTGGTAAGATAGGACCAATCTAGTAATTCAATTCCACAGCCACTGTCTCCCCTGGGTTTAACTAATTTGCAGCAGTGTTCAGGTGTAGCAGTATGTCTCACGTGGGCTGTAACTGTACCAGCCCCACCCTTGTCCCCACTTAGCCCGTTTCACATCCTCTTGAGACTAGCTCAGCCAGCAGGGCAGACCAGAAATACCAGAATTTACTGTGAGTGTTTCCTGCAGGGAGCTCTAAGTGGATTTTGATTATTTTTCTTAGAAAAGAATCCTTGGGAGTAAACAAAAAGGAGAGGAGAGTTTTGTGGATGGAGATAGATTCATTTGGATTTTTCATCTTAAAGTAAATGGCCAGGATATTCACTTTCCATTATCCAAAGGGTAAGAGAGCTGAGGCCCTTCTTTGAGATTCAGGCCACAGATTTGGCTGTTTTGCAAATTGATCAGCCAAGATCTGAGAATCAGAAGAGTTGCTAGGATTGAGGAAAGTCTCGTGCGTTAACATACTCCCATCCCGTGAGAGTCTTGATAAAATGCAGATGCTGGCACAGAGGGTTGGACTGGGTTGGGGTCCAGTGTTCTACTTTTCTAACAAGCTCCCAGGGACCACAGGTGCTTCTCGCCTTGAACCACACTATGGGTGCCAAGGATATATGGCACCTACGTGAGCTTTCATTGTTGGCGATGCTGGTAGAGCCATGGCCACTGTTACAGATGTTTGTATCTCCCCCAAATTCATTTGTTGAAGCCTTAATTCCTAGGGTGGCAATATTTGGAGATGCACTTTCTAAGGAAGGAATTAAGGTTAAATGAAGTCATAAAAGTGGGACCTTGATGTAAGATATCTCATCAGAAAACGCATAGGGTGAGACGTCAGAGACTCTCATACACTTTCTCTTACTCTCTTTTCCTCTCTCTGTGGAAGTACAGATGAGAAGCCTTGTAAGGACACAGTGAGAAGTCATGGAAGGCGGCCTGCACTAGACTCCAAACATGCTGTCGCTCTGATCTCAGATTGATGGACTCCAGACGTGAGAAATGTATTTCTGTTTAACCTACCCAGGCTGTGGCATTTTGTCATAGCAGATGTAGCTGACCAGTACAGGCACCATGGTGCCTACCCAAGATGTCCTGGCTATGTAACCCTTAGGAGTTCTGGAGAACCAGAAAGACTTCTGTGCTCTAGCACTTAGCAAGTGACAATCTCTAAGCCTAAACAGCCTGCCTGTTCCTGTTCTAGACTTTACCATATCATTATCCTCTAACTCACTCTCTGATGAAGGCAATGGATCTCAATGTTGGCTGCCCATTAGAGTAATCTTAGAGATTTAAAAAAAATCTGTCTTGTCATTTTATTGGTTTCAAGTGTGGCTTGGGCATCAGAATTATCTTAAAACTGATTTTATTTCACCAACTGATGCTAAGGTTTAGCCAAGAAAGAATCACTGCTCCAAGCAAACATTTTAAGAGCAAAGAAGGGATTAAGGTCAGCCTGTACTCTCTATGGAGAGAAAGAGTACATCTATCTCTATGTGGGTGTGAATGGGTTGCCAACACCAGGAAAAGGTCTGCCCTTCTCCCCAGTGTTGAGAAAGGAAGAGGAAGTGGTTAGTTTAATGGTGCATATGTTGTGATCTGCTATGGAGGCCCTGACTCCTATGCAGTTACACATCCAAGGATCTCAAAACCAGGCCAGGGAATGCGTTCTTTTCTTGAAGTGAGCTGGATAAGTCTAAACCTGAGAAATAAAGAAAGCTCCTCAAATAGTGCCAGCCTCCTGATCGATGCAAACTTCCTCTTCTACTCTCTTCTGGCCTAGATCCAAATATCCCCCAGAAGTGCTGAGTTGTACTTGGTATTTTGGAAGGCAGTGCCTTAGAAGGGGACAGGACATCTCTTCTGTCTCTTTGATGGGGAGTAATGCTATACGTTTCGGAAAAATGAAAAAGGTCTTACATTTATATTTTATTGCGAGAAGAGAAAGAAAAGGTGGAAGGTTTTTATTTTTTTAAGTCTTCTGAATTCATGTGCAATTTCAGAACTACGAGTTCCCTCTTCTTCCCTGAGTCACTGGTCAGAAGATCCTCGGGTAGTTCTGCATTGAGACACTAAAGCTTAAATAAGAAGACCAGAAGACATTTTCTCTTCTTCCTTCCTTTATTTTTTAAAATTGTATTTGCATTTACATTTATGGTTTATTGCTTTGACCTTGTTACATAAATTCATTAATTTCTGGAATTGTGCTACCTTTTTGTCCATATTCTGAGTTCAAGTCCAACACCCATTGATGAGGAGCCTTCATCTAAGTCTAGATTTAACCAGTAACACTAAACAGTTTCAGATGCACAAGGTCTGAGCTGGCTGCGCTGGAGGAGGCTGTGCATCCAGGTGGCAGATATATCTGTGAGCTGCATTAAATTTGCAGCAGATGCAAACTTTTCTGATTTAGAGTGCTTTATCTTGTACATGAATGGAAAAGGAAGTTGCAAATCTGCACCTGGGATAAGCAAACATTTATCATATTGTACCCCCTTTAGTTCTTACAGCAACCCTATGAGAATGGATATGATTATCATTTCATTTTATAGATGAATAAATTAATTTCTGAGATGTTAAGTAATTTCTTTGCCCAAGGTCTGGGCAGTATTAGAACTAGGATTTATGGC